>NW_026054661.1:0-170670 GCF_022830035.1 Ophidiomyces ophidiicola
TAACACCATCAATGCTCCCGTGATTATTAGCACCACTGGCCATGATGGACCGTTTGGGGCCTTCTGTGCTAAGCGCCTTGTTTCTATGTCCGCGGTCGAGAAACTAGGCGGCATGCGGGGCTTGGACATGAATTCGGCCGAAGAGGCCATTGTCAAAAATACCCGTGAAGTCACCAAAGGTTTGATTATTGGTGGAATGGAACTTAGTGAGATTGATGGCTGGCACCGTATGGGTCCTATCTTTTCTGCGATGATGCTAAGCGGGGTCAAGGCTGCCGAAGTTGCATTGGAGGTTTTCGATCAGCGCAAGAAGGAATGTGCTGTGTAGATTTCCTGCCTACGTACGGAGCCCTGGGGTCTGTCTACTAAGGTTGTGAGTGCAACGCTGGTTGACTGTCATTAATTACTTTACTTTGTAGCTCAATACATAATATATTAGTCACAATGGCTTTGTTATAGTCTTAATACTCAGAAGCCTCCTTTTATCCTATGACATCCCGCAATATACAATACCACGAGATTGGAAACTATCAATGTACATGTCATATCTGTAAGCTTGGAGTAAACCGGCAAAAAATACGGAGTAGAAGCTGTCATGCTTAATTAAACGAAATAGAGTTTAGTGGATCTTGAGTAGCAACCGGGTAATAATAATAAACGCGTCATCCTTTGTTCCCTGTTGTTTATACACCCTAATACTCCGTATTATTTTTCATGTGCTAATGAGTATTGACAGTGATGCACCCACAGGCTTTGATTATATCCGCCTGCCCAATCACCTGCTCTCACAGGTCATTTGCATTGATTTCAGTTTATGAATTTTCCCCCAGGCCATGGTAGTTTTTTATTCGGATTTAAATTACTCTGTAGGCCAGGCTGCTTTTATGGGGTATATATACTCCATGTTTCCGGGATGGACTCCGGATTAGCTTCATTTGAAAAAGTCGGTGTTAAGGCTGTTGTTCTGCAAATCAGCCTCCATGGTGGTGCTACAAAGTTATCTAGCACTGGTGCTAGGGTTGTTGATACCACGCTCCCTTGCATTCTCTCGTGAAACCGCCTCTCAGGTCAAGGGCGCATATATTGTCGAATTTAAAGATAATATCAAAATCGTAGCTTGCCCGATTTAACGTACCCCTGAGAGTATCTGCTGACTGGTATAGACTGCCGACGACTTCATCGCAGAAGTTAAGTCGAAAGAAAAACTTTCGTTGACCCGACGTTTTGAATATACGTCGTCTATTTACAGAGGGCTTTCTTTCGTCCTTGACGACAAAAAAAATGTCGAGGCCGCCGTTGCAAAGATCTCTGCCATGCCAGCTGTGAAAAACATATTTCCTATTCACGCTGATACAGTAACGGCACCACCAAATCTGGAACCAAGACGCTTTGTACCTCACGGCCGCTCTAAACGTAGCTCTGAGGCCAGCCCTGAACAGTATGTTGAGGAGCCCTGGCATAAGATTACAGGTGTGGACCGCCTTCGGAAGCTAGGGTACACTGGGAAGGGCATAACAGTCGCTGTTCTGGACGGTGGCGTCGATTATAAACACCCTGCTCTTGGTGGGTGTTTTGGAAAGGGCTGTCTTATCTCCTTTGGACGCGACTACATTTATAACCAAACCACTCCCCTTGAATCAACTGGTTATCATGGTATGTAAGGTCAACTTTACTTCTTCCAGCGATAGCTGACACAGTTTACTTCAGGAACCCATGTCACGGGAATTATCGCTGCTCAGAAAAACCCTTTTAATTTCACTGGAATTGCCCCTGGCGTGACCTTGGGCCATTACCGCATTCTTACAGAGCGTCCAGAGCCACCGCATTTCCTGGGAGACGTCGTTGTTCATGCATTACTGGACGCATTTGAACATGGGGTGAATATTATTACAGCTTCAATTGGCGCCGTCTCGGGTTGGAGCTACGGTATGTCCATATATTCACGCATGGATACATACATACGATTCCTGTCATTTTTACTTTTGGCTTGTCGAGTAATTGATCATGGCTGACTTGACTACTAGGGCCCGTCGCACTCCTTGTGGAGAGATTAACGGAAAAAGGTGTCGTATGTCTCTTCGCAGCCGGGAATAACGGTGTTAATGGTGCCTACCTCACAAACCATAATCTGGGTGGGCTTGACAGCATTGGAGTTGGCTCTGTCCATAATACTGAAATACCAGCTCTTCTTGCTACCGGATTTTATACTACCTCAGATGGCAAAAAGGGGGAGTTTGGCTGGAACAGAAGAGCCGACTTCCGCAATGGAACGTATGGTCTCACGATGATCGGCCCTGATGCCTGCAATCCTCTACCATCCAACATCAGCCTTTCTGGTAAGACCGTATTGATTGCGAGGAGCAAATGCAACATTCAAGAACAAATCATCAACCTTTCAGCCCGGAAAGCGGAAAACGTTATCGTATACAATAACGATGATAACGTCGAAATCACTGTCCGTGATCTTGAAGATAGCGGTAATGATATTTCTCGGCCAGCCAACAGTACCATTCATGGCATTGCATTTCTGCCCAAATCTTTCGGCGATGCTCTGAAGTCCGTCTTAGCAACTGGGCCTGTGAATATCACTATGACAAGCTGGTCTTCATCGCCTCCACTGTTTCATGTTCAGAGGCACCCCCCCTATCCAAGGGCAGTCACATACTCTTCACAGTGGGGTCCGTCGAATTCTTTGCGCTTCCTTCCCACAGTCCTTGCACCTGGAGAATACATCTTTTCGACAGTTCCTCGCAAAATTGGTGGCTATAGGACCGATAGCGGTACTTCTATGGCTACCCCATATCTTGCTGGTATTGTTGCACTTCTTATGGAAGCACGGGGAACACTTTCTCCTGCCGCCATCAATTCACTGCTCAGTACTACTTCACACCAACTGCCTCATTTTGATGGGGACAATATCCAACCATATCTGAGCCCAGCAATAAAGCAAGGGTCGGGTCTCGTTGATGCCTACCGAGCCCTCAATACTATGACAATAATCAAGCCTTACAACATCCACTTCAATGATACAAAACACATGCCGAAATATGTTTCGCTTTCTATCTTAAATACTGGCACGTCTCCCATAACCTACAAGATTGGGCATGTGCCTACCCAGACAGTGTATTCACTAAATGATAATTCTTCCACCCCCCCAAACGTCCCCGACATTCAAATGGTGCCTGTTTTTGCGACGCTCACTTTTTCTCATTCCACCGTCACCGTCTCTCCAGGTCAAAATGTCACCATAAAGGTGAGCGCTAAACTTCCTGAAGGGTTGGAAAAATCCAGAATTCCTCTGTACAGTGGCTATGTGACGCTCAATAGCACAGAAGGGCCGCTTGTTGTTCCCTATCTTGGGGCTGCTGGGGTGATGCGAGATGCTCCTGTTCTCGATAGTACTCATCCCAAAAGAAATTATCTCCACACCGGCGCAACTGGACCCCCCGTCAAAGAGGGACAAGTTTTCTATCTCAGCCCCTCTAATACACCAGATGGCGACACAGACATTTGCCCTACATTTGCCTGGTGGATGTCCATGGGAACTCCTCTCTTCGATTTCAAAGTTGTGTTGGCAAGCAATCACACCGCGTCAGCAAATGATTCTACGAGTGGGGTAATCGGCTCCGTCGAGCACTTTCCACAAAGGTTTCAAGAAAGAAACTTTCTCGATACCCTCAGTAGTCATTTTAATGGTAGGCTAAACAATGGGAAGCGTGTGCCGGAAGGCCTTTACTTTTTGCGTGCTCGTGCGTTGAGAATCAACGGAGATGAGAAGGATGCAAACGATTGGGATATCATTGAGACTCCTAGATTCGAAATCCGGTATCGCCTACAGGGGAACAATACGTCCCCGGCCCGTTCTCCTTAGAGACCGCCGTTGCTCGTCCCATATCGGAAGATGCCTGGCGGAATCGCTGGTGGTGTCTGGTCATGATTTGATAGAAGGACCTTTCATGTTGAGTAACAGTGGACAAGTTCATGTAACTACATGCCACCTAAGGTCATGGTATTTTCTAAAATGAGTGGAAGAAGCCCAGAGGCGAATGAAAGTTGGGACAGAAAGGAGGGTAATTATAAAACTATATAGCTAGCAAAATGTACGACAGCTACCCTTTCTAGCCCAGGTCCTGTTCAATATCCAATCCCATTCCTAGCGCTAATTTTTTCGCATTTATAACCTCCCATTCAAATTCTTTCAAGGCCCTCAACTCACTACTTACAAACAGTCCACCAATCAAGCCATCAATAACCCCGGCTGTCAAGCTCAGTGTACTCAGTAGGCACAATATAAACGACACATATGCGCGCGCGGACCACCAAATTCCAACCAAACAACAAATCGCAACACAAAGGGAGGCGCAGAAGTGGCCCAGGCGCATCCGGCGTTGAAAACGCTCACGGAGTTTGTACGTATGTATCATTTTTAAAATTTCGTCGTACATGTCTGCAGTGGACGCCGCAGGCGTAACAGGTTTGGGGAGTTTTGCTGAGCTAGGGTTCAAAGTCGCCGACACTGAGGAGGTCTGGGGGTACGGCGCTTCCTGCTTTTGAATAGGAAGAAACGGTGCTCCTTCGTCTTGGGACGATGTTTCTGCCTCTGGAATATCGCGCGATATTACCGCCTCTACGGAAAAATGGTCACTTAGCGAACAACGAAGAGTTGGGTGGCGTTCCGTCATGCCCAGGCGGGTGGACTCAATGGTCCATTTCCAATGAGATAATGGAGTCGAAGAGAGTGTGGAAGGACAAGACGCAGAGCTTTGCGAATGGGCCCCTCCGTCTCCGACAAAAATATAATCCAATCTTTTCCCAAGGGGGTCAGGCAGCCTGCCATCTACTTCAATGTGATCGTCTTTCAGTAATCGCTTCTGTTTTGCTTTATCCCAACGCCACGTGTTGAATGGCCCATCGCATGTGGCGCCATTCTCGCTGAGGTTGTAATCTGCCGAGGGAATGGGTTTCCCGCGAGCCATCTCAACTTGATCGACGGCTGCACCTATCGATGAATCGGGATGCAGATATCTCCATACATCCTCAACCGGTGCATGTGTAGTAATGAGGCGGTGGGCAAGGGATAAAGGTAGCATGTTAAAATCTCCCAAGCCAATAACCAGATGTCCCTTCTCCGCCGCGGCTCGCATGAGCTTTGCAATCTCCCACGCCTGTGCCGTTCTATGACAAATGTACGAGTCGTGTGGCTCTCTTTCGTAGGGTGCGTGAAGATGGGTGCAAAAAACCGCAGCGATGTCCTTCGGTTCCGGTCCGATTCGTATCCTTGCGCAAGCAACTCCCTTACCAACAAACCAATCACCTCTGAAAAAGGCCGTGGGCCTGCCGTTCAGCGGATATGCGAACATACTGCTCTCCTCGATTGGCCATTTCGACAGAATCGCAAGTCCTCCTCCAAACACCCCACTAAAATAGAATTTCCCATAAGGAAGAATGTGTCTAGTTTCTTTGCGAATATTATTATAGTCTTCCTGCGTCCAACATTCCTGCAAACCAACAATTTCAGGGGGATAGTCGAGACTTGCCAGCCGTTTTCCAATTTCTAGAAGTCGTTCTCGGCGGTGTTTCGAGATAAATTTGAGGCCCCAGCAATTAAGTGACAGAATATTTATTCTCCGGGGTATATCATCGTCAGCGTAGGAAGAGAACATTCCTGCAACAGACAGAGAGAAGGCGGCGAGAATACCGGGCCGATAGGTGTGTGGCCGCTCACGAAACGCGCCGTGAAGCTGAAACAAGGTAAAGGGGGTATACTGCCCGTGTCCACCGCCCTGCACGGCGTACTGTGATTGGCCCGAGCTCTGCCACTGCATCTCATCGCGACAAGCCCTTGCGGCACGCGAGGAGACACCAACCCGGTTGCAAGAGGCGATCCGGCGGAGTTTGTTTCGCCTCTTGACCCGCGGGGAAGCCAGCATCGCTCGATACCATGGCCCAGGACGCACACCCCCCAAAGCGACGACGTCTCGACGAACGCGGGTGCCACTCCCAGGACTCCTCGTCGGACGAGCTGGGCGGGAACTCCGATGTCGAGCGGCGCAGAGCAAGCTGGCTGAAACAGGTGAAAACGACGTACCAATCACCCCGGCCTTTCAAAGCGACTCCCCGCGAAAAAATGCGCAGCGACTCCGAAAGCCCGGACGAATTGACTGTGGACCATCAGGCATACTGGCGCAGACAGAGTGGAGCTCATTCCGCAGTGCGGTCGACGTCCCAGAAAAGCAGCACGTCGGGGAGAGGCTTCTGGAAAGACATGGACGATGATGAAGACAAGGGCGACGCCGAGGGAGAGGGTGACGAGGAGGAGGAGAACGAGAGAAGAGCCAGCAGCGAGGACGAATCTGACAACGGAAAAGCCGAATCCCCCGTTCGCGTACGGACGCCTACTCCACCACCACCACCACCACCACCACCGCCAAAGCCGGAAAAGCTGAATTATAGGGAAAAATTGGTTCTGAGAGGTCATCAGCGGGGGGTTTCGGCTGTCCAGTTTTCTCCGGATGGGACAATGATTGCTAGCTGCTGTGAGAAAGCACCTTTTGCTTCGTTGCCCTATCATTGCGCTCTAATCACTCTCTAGCTGCGGACTCCACGATACGGGTTTGGAATTCCTCCACCGGCCGGTTAATACACATGTTTGAGGGCCACCTTGCTGGCGTTTCTACCTTGTCATGGAGCCCTGATGGAACATTCCTTGCCTCAGGCTCTGACGACAAATCAATCAGACTCTGGAATGTTTTAACAGTACGAATTTTTACCCTTTCCAATTCTCGCGGTTTTTGCATATATTTTAACTATTCTTTGCGTCATGACAGGGGAAACAACACCCAATGCCCTTCCTAGGTCACCACAACTATATCTACTCTATCGCATTCTCCCCCAAAGGCAACATGCTCGTCAGCGGCTCTTACGACGAAGCCGTCTTTCTCTGGGATGTCCGTTCCGCCCATGTAATGCAGTCTCTCCCAGCCCACTCAGATCCTGTCGCCGGCGTCGATTTCATTCGCGATGGCACATTAATCGTTTCCTGCGCCAGCGACGGCTTAATTCGAATATGGGACTCCGCGACGGGGCAATGTTTACGAACGCTTGTTCACGAAGACAACCCTCCTGTTACCAGCGTGAAATTCTCCCCGAATGGGAGGTTTGTGCTGGCGTGGAGCCTGGATGGGTGTGTCCGGCTTTGGAACTATGTTGAGGGCCGGTGCATAAAGACGTACCAAGGACATAAAAATGAACAATATAGCATATCTGGCGGCTTTGGCACGTATAATGCGCCGGGTGGACCGCTCAATGCTTTTGCATACAGCGGAAGTGAAGATGGTGCGGTCGTGTGCTGGGACGTTGTTAGTAAAAAAATTCTCCAAAGGCTTGAAGGGCATACAGACGTTGTATTAGGCGTCGATGCCTGTTCTTCCAATGGAAAGCGGCTCATCGTGAGCTGTGGAATGGACAAGACGATTCGTCTTTGGGAGGAGGAAGAAGAAGAGCAGGAGGGGAAGAAGGAGGAGGAGGTCCAGCAGGAAAAACAAGAGGTGCAGGAGCAAAAGCCCAATGAACATGACCCAGATCAAACCCAAGTGAATGGCATGTCGATATTAGAATGTGAGAATCAGCCTAAGAGCTCGAACACGCCACAGATCGATGCGGATGGTGACTCAAAAATGGGCTAACGAATATTGTCTTCTTTCCATTCGACCATCCACACTTTGACACTCTTGCTATAACTAATACTAACGAATTTTATGAGACGATCTTTGATGTTCGATATTTGGTTCATGTTTCCTGTTCACTTTAGGAGTACGTATATATGAATAAAAAGTGCTTTATAAGGAAGTACTTTTGGTGTATGGTATATTTTGCGGTCAATCAATACTATTTTCAATTTTTAGGACGAACATCTCATAACATAAGTCATATCTTGTTTGCTTCATTTAACATCATCAGGCCCAGAATGTATTTGCATTTAAAACATATCGCAAAAAAAAAGCAAGGTGTACACCGAAGTTCAGATTTCTATTTACATGCGGAGTACATGAAGCCTATAAGGCATATCAGAGTAACAAAAAATGTAAATGCCCCCAATCTATTCTCAAAATCGACTGAAAGGGCTAGAAAAAAAACTTTTTAGGCGGCGACGTAGGCTTTACCGACAGCGTTTAGTTGACCGCCAGAGACCATAGTGTCAGCCATGAAGTAGGAGTACCGGGCAACAGCCGGGTTAGCATCCAGCCAAGGCAGAGCCTCCTTGAGGAAGTTGATCTGGGCCTGGTCGTCACCGAGGCCTTGGAACTCGGTGAGCCAGACTTGGTCAATGCCATGGCTTTTGGCAAGGTCGATAGCCTTATTCATATGTTGTTTAAACCCTTCTATTTCAGTGGCGGGACTATACCAGTGCACGGCAAGGAAGTTAATTCCGCAGTTACTTCCACAGGTGTCAAGGAAAGATCTCATCCAGGTGAGGCCCATGTCTCCTCCTCCATTAGTAACGGCCGGAGACCCTAGGCTAACCTTGTTTGCAAGTGGGGTCAGGTATTTTTTGAATGCATCGACAGCAGATGGAGGAGACATATATGCTTGCTCGCCGTGATCTGGTTCGTTGAAGCCGAGAACAAACTTTCGACCGGAGGAGAGAACCTTGCGTGAGGTGGATTCCCAGCCGTTGAAGAATTTGGGGCCCCAGAGCATGGGCACGTAGTCAGAGCCTTCGTCGCCATCTGGAGAAGATCCCCAGTTGTAAGTCCAGGAGTCGGCGGCCGTGCCCTTGAAAGCAGCAACGGCTTTGGGATCATTGTAGCAAAGACCTCGCTTGCCAGACGAAGGAGAAGAAGACGAAGTGGAGCGAGGCTGCTGAGCAGGTGCAGCGAGAACGGCAGTAGCCAACAGGCCAAACACCATAGGAACGTTGAAAAACATGTTTGCGGGAGAGAGTGTGGCGTCTATTTGCTTTTGGAAATGGTATCTGCTAGGAAGCGATGAAAACTCAACCAGTATCAACCTGGGAGATAATGAATGACAGGCTTGGTAGAGGAGGACGGCTGTCAAGGAGTGAACAGCTGGAAAGGAGGGTGTTAAATGGCAGCCGAGATTATCGGAAGCCTTAAAAGGAGTGTAAGGGTGGGTGAGGCGAAAGAAAAGGCAGAAGCGTTGGAGAAGCAGTAGCTATAGGGCCAGGGGAAGGAGGGACGGCCCGTACTTATAGCTGGGAAGTAAGGAGTACGGAGTAGTACCACCCTTTTTAGACCTGAACAAAACAAAATTTCTGTGCCTGATAGCGCCTGCAACAGTGGGGAGTGGCTTCTTGGAAGCCAGCGAATCCAGAACAATAGACATGGCCCAGCCAGTGGGGAGAACATTCTCGCTGGGCGGTAACTTTATGTAAAACGAGGCCAGAAGAAATCGACCAGCCCCATACGAGAGAGCCACTCGGAAGCGGGTCGGAAGCGGCCAGTTTCTCAGCACAGATCACTGTCTGCCCCAGGGCTGAACGCCTTGGTCAATAATACCACGGAGCACTCGATCAAAGACAAGGGGTCACTAATCATGTTGCCGCCCAGTGGCATGCAATGCAAGATTCAAACTTCCCATTATTATAAAAGGAAACAAGGGAGTATCTCGCCTAGCTGTAAAACCCATGAAGGTCGCTGGGCGCTTGCAGACTGAGTGTGTTTCCCAATACTCATCCGTGGTTGGCTTCGTGAACGTTATTACGGAGGGCTCGGGATCAAGGGGTTTGCAGCTATGGGGGCCACTTGGCAGCCACCGGTCGGCTTCCAAATAATTGTGCAAGCGATAATTGGCACACAGATATTCCTCGTTTCACATTTAGTTTAACTTTTGTGCCTGAAGCCAAAAGAAAAGAAAAGACGAAAAAAAAACTGCCTCGCCGCAAACTCTGGCCGTTCCTCGGCGCGAAGGGCTTTCATCGCAGCGATTGGGCAAACGGAACGTTTTGGGGCGCCACTGAAGGACCGTGGAAAGGTATCGGGGTGCCACGGCATCTGGCATGCTGTCAGAAAAACACAAGGGTTTTAGCGAGATCGTGAAACCCGCCGATCAAGCATGCTGCTGCCCCGCCAACACCGGGGTTCACGTCCTGTCTTGCCTGTTGTTTCTGGTAGAGTGTTTCTTGTAGAGTGTTTATGCTGGAGAGCGGGTGGCGCACAGACGACGATGCTCGGCTGGCCGTGCGGTGGGGATCGCTCGATCGAGACTTTAGGGCTGCGCTAACCCGATGCGTCCGGCTTCCATCACGCCGAGGAGTCACGGCCGGTCCATTTTGCGCGTAATAGGAGTACAGTTGGGCAGCCGTTCAACGAGTGCGAGGTCCACAGGCGGGCTTCCTGCTAACAGCGACTGGTGGAACAGCGCAGGAGTCGGGAACAACGGGGCATTCCTAGACAGCTCCCTCTTGATGACTTTCTGGGCAATCTAAGCACCTTGACAGGGAGTTGGCCGAGTGGTTATGGCGCTAGGTTTAGGCTTATGTAATCTCCTGGTTGCGTCGCCAGATCCCTAGTTTCGAAAGATTCGCGTGTTCGAATCACGCACTCCCTATCATCAATTTTTTTTACCCTCAGCATTGACATACTGTAGACACATACACCCAGCATGTGGTGGAACCAATTGCCAAAGCAGCGAGGATAACGTATGAGCTTGATACAACGGACTCCCGATTCTCGTAAGAGGCATTCTATGTAGTCCAGTTCGGCGAGCCGTGGAATTCATGCCATCAAGCCTTATCCGCCGTCTTCTTCCTCCCTTGCAACACGCTCATCACATCGCTGGCGCTATCCTTATTACCTTTCCTCTTTTTTGGGCCACGCTTCCTCTTATTCCCCGTACCGCGCTCATCCCAGAGCTCTTCATCCTCGTCATCATCCCCAAACCTACTCTCTCCAAATCCAAGATCAAGGTCCATCGCGTCCTCCTGATCGCGCTGCCTAATCTTTTCTAGAAATTTCCTACGCCGTAGCAATGCTTCTCCGTCCACTTCTCCGTCATCTTGCTCGTCAGAAGGCTCGGTAGTTTGTTGGCCAATTTTCGCTGCGTGCTTTAACGCTGCCAGAATGGTGGGATCGGAAGACAATCCATTGGGAGGGTTGCTTTTAACCGTCTCGCTAGTTGTGCCTGTATCAAAATAGTTTCGAGGACCAGATGCTTGCGTTATGTTACTCGAAGTCGTTTGATCTGTTATTTCTCGCTCAGGAATATTCTGCGAGGTTTTTGCTAATTCTGTTTCACTGTCTGATGATGAATCGTCATCCTCAATTTCTGCTAGAGGGTTGTAGTCAGCCCCAACGCCCTCAAATATGTCATCCTCTTCTTCTGGCTCTGAGATAGCATTGGCACGCATCAGGACCTCGGCGGGAACTTCCATTCCCAGAGGCTGTGCATCTTTATCTACTGTCAGGAGGTGGTCCTTTTTATCATCGTCTTTGTCTAACCAACGAACTTTTCTCTTCGATTTTCCTTGTGAGTCGGTCACGACTAGTACTTCCCTTCGTCGGCCGCGACCATCGGTTTCAACCCATCGTTTTCTCTGATCACTCGCACCTATTTTCTTAAATCTATCTCCGAGAATCGACATTGGTGGATTTTGAGGTAGTGATATCGAAGTCCCAGCAGCCCGACTAGCTTTCAATTGCTTTAGAATTTCATCTCTTGACAGCCTCCCAGGCGGGGGTGCCATGTTTCCTTTCTTCACTCTTTCCTGCTTCTCCACCATCGCTACCGCTTCCTTCTCTCTCTCTTCCATAATTCGCTCGAATTCGTCACCGATATCTCCTTCACCCTCGGGGTGTTCGTCTGGCCCAGTGTCTGAACGAGGGGCAACATCTTCGCCTGCTTTTACTTTTTGCAATAGTTTCCAGTCCAGGCCCTTAACAAGATGGGTGCTTTCAACATCTCCTCCTATTCCGATTTCGTTTTTAAGCTTCTCAAACGTAGCTGTATCAATTTGGCCGAGTTTAACCATTTCCTCCAGAGCCTCAACTCTCTTTCCGCGAGAATCTTTCCCGGTCTCCGTATCCACCTCCTCCTCATTTTGTCGCAGCAACGTGCGATCCGTATACTTTCCCGAGAATTTTGTGCCCTTAGGTGCGGAGGATTTGAATTTTTTGGCTGGCGGTTGATTTTCTTGCCGATATTCGGCAAGTTGCCGCGCAAAGTTTACACCTGTAACGGAGCGGCTGCGCATTCTTAACTCAGGGGTGTACATGTGGGCAGTGCGAAATCTATACGTACGGTGTCATGGGAATACTTGAATGCATTCTTGAGCCCAATGCCCTAGCTTTGGGGTCGCCGTCGGCGGAGGTTTCATTGTTTTGGAGAGGCTTGGAGGATGTTTTTTTTGAAGAAGGCGGTGCATCGAAGAGCAACCGTCGAAACTGTTCATTATTCATGGTGGTAAGTTTGACCGGCACACGTACAGCGATTTACCATGGAGGGTGCTTTCAATATTGTATAGCATCATCAACCTTCTTTGGCGGGATTAATATATTTTCCGGAGTTTAGTTTTAGTCAAGTAGTTAGTTATACTAATGTTATATAACTAATCAATCTCAATGTTTCAGTAGAGGAAAAGCCCACTTGTTCCAATAACTCGTTCGCTTTATCAAAAGGTATACAGTATATTCTGTCGAATGAATTTATTTGTCGAGCAACTATGTATTCAGTAGGTTATCAATAATCCTCCTGCAAAACACCCCCATGCTTCTGTAGAAATACTAAATAATTGATACCCATTGTTTAACTAAATGCATCATAAGAGAAAACAGTTTTACCAGTGAATCCTGTAATGGACGCCTCCGAATTCAAATTTCATTGGGTCTCCCACCCACCATTGTTGATTTCAGACTCCAGTTTTCGGCTCACTGTAGCAGGTATAGAGTTTGTGAGCCAAGCTTCACGCACAAGTCGATCGTACCGCTTTTGATTAAGGAGTAGAGGTCTATGATGCCTGAAGCCAAGGTCTACTTCCCCGTGAATATCAAGGTAGGGTGCATAATGCCAGCAACCGTGCTGGTTATGCAGGAATAACAAGGCACATTTGCGAATATTGATGAAAATACCAACATTCTTACCACATCTAAAAGCGATCATGTCAGTAGAAATTAATATGAGGAGAAAACCGGTAACGACTTACTTTTTGACGTGCCTGTTACATCCACCCAACCTCGACGAGTCTTCACAGCAAACGGCCTGGGAGCAGAAAATCTCCCCGCAGAAAAGGCAAATACTTGGGTCAGTCAGTTCCTTTCCGGTCGTTGGGCAGCGTTTTGAGTTGGCTTCTTCGAATAACGTATCGAAATACTTCGGTAGCCCTACAAGCTCGAATATGCCTGGGTGTGGAAGTGATGGAGTCCATGGATAGCCAACTTCGGGTTTGGGGTCTAATCTAGCCACATTCCAATGAGCAATCCACCCGCACGCTAATGGGTCCATTGGATTCATGTTGTGGTCTCCTGCAAAAGACTCGAATATCTGGTCGATAGAGGGCAGTCGTAAAAGGCTTGTTAAACGGTCTATCTCAGGTAAATCTGCAAGATCAAGTCCTGTTTTCGGAAATTCGACTCCATACTGTACATGAAGCAATATCACAACTTTTCGAAGGAAAGGAAGTGCGTATCTAGCTGTGAGTAGTTTTAATGCTTTTGGAATGTTATTGGGAATGTTACTCATATTGAGGGGGCTCTTCGCGCTATTGAGAATAGGGTCATCTCGCGGGGCAGAAGCCCGATAGGTTGCCACAATCCAATCAATAAAACCGCGAGAAGAGTCAATTTGCCCAGTTGCATCCTCCTGTTCGCTCATCCCGTCCTTGTGAAATGCTAGGTTACTTATCAACCCTTCAGGATGGATGATGAAACTGAGCGCTGTCTTGACAATTTCGGCGACGTAGCAAATATGAATCATGTGAAGAATATCGATGTTTAGCACTCGTACTAAACATAGTGAGCATTCAGCAAGGAAGATAAAGGTATCCGTCGAAAATAGCGGTTCAATAGATTTGTTTTCACTGGCAAGGCTTGCAAGTCCTGTGATCCCCCGGTGGCCTAAGAAAAGCTGACATAACTTCCTGCGATGCATATCGCGGAATTCATAAACGGTCTTGTTTCCCAGGTTAATGTTGAGGCCGCCTATAGCGGCATATGATAGTGCCGTCTCCGAGAGGATACGTAAATGTGTTAAAGTAATCTGAGGGATAGTACTGAGTAGTGTTGCTCCCAATTCGCACCCCACACCCCTCTGGGAAATCTCCACGCCGGAGATGGACGATCCAAATGTTTTTATTAGACTATCCGTGTGGATTAAATCGTCTGCTACAATTGTACTTTGCTGATACCCAAAGCGGGATGGGATCTTATTCACACGGAAGGTTTCTCGTAGCCTCCTATAAATAGTGACAAGGTCGGATACAGGAGATTCAGTTTGCGCTAAGACATGATATAATGGGCTAGGAATTGGGTCGTCTCCTGAAGGATATAAACCGGGCATTAGCATTCTCGGAGGTGGTGGAAGAACCGACGGTGGAAAGGACGGTGTGATGAGCTGTTCAACTTTACTCGCTAATGGGGCTATAACATTTTTCTCGACATAATCAACAAAGAGATGTTGGTACCCAGACGGGTGAAGCTTATCACTATCCATGATAAGCGCGTGGTGTCGAAATCGAGAAATAGATTGGACAAGCTGGCCATCGAGGAAGTCCCCGATGGGTTGGCCTGTAACCAAAACACTTGGATAACATTCTTCTTTACCCTTCCAAATTATGGGCAGAAACGCATTGCCTAATGCCTTGCAGAGAGGGCAAACAAACTCATTCAATGATATTCGTTCGGGGTGATTTCGAGCAACCTGATGGCTATGACGCCTATGAGTCGCACCCCAGTAGGTCTCAAAACAAGAATAATGCATTATGTGCCCGCAGCCTGTCATTATGGGAGCTGCAGCAACGTTATTTGGAGAGAAGCCACGGCCAAGGCCCTGCTTTTCAGATATAACAACTCCCCCAGTTGAGTCCAATCGGCGTACTTTTTCACGATTTTCACTTGCTACACCGAATGGCCGAATAGTATCTGCTGATCTGTCTAAACTTAAAGGACAATTTATGGCCTCTCTCACATAACTCAGGTCGGCCAAGTCGGTTTGTCTAAACAGTGCACTTTCCGTCAAAAGGGCAAATGTTCCATACAGTCTGGAGTCGTTGGTTTCCTCCTGACACAAAATACAATTTCCTGTGGGGTATCTCCATAACTTTGCCTCCGTGGAGTTGGGTATCGACGGTTTTTCATCCGCGCTAAGGTCTTCTTCGCCCCAATCAATATTACTTTGACTGTTCATAAAATTCTGCTGTTGCTGCTGAAACTGAGCCATTATCTTTGCTTGCCGGTCTAGTGCGCGTTTTTTCTTCAACTCCAACTCACTCTCCGCGCCAGGAGCAGGCGAAGGGGATTGGATTTTGTCATATGGAAACTTCAGTCCCTCTGTTGCAGTGGCATAGGTCTTTGGCCGTTTTTGCCAGAGTCGTTTCAAAATATGGCATATTTTTGATCCACAAGACTCGAACTCGGCCACCGTAGAAATGTGTTGAAGTAAGCTAACAGTAGTCAAATCACCAAGCAGTGTATTTCTCTTTCGGCAAAGGGAATGGAAAACAAATGATTGGGAGACGGCGTCTGTTGACCCATTCTCTTCCTTAGATGAGTCCTCCATCACTGCAAGGAGGAATAGATGTAAGACCATATGAAGTAGGGTCTCTACCCTCGTCACTGTGACACCAGGTGTGCATATTTTGAACATTAGACAATATTCAAGGCAATGATTTATAATCTGAGCAAACAAAGGTGTTTGCGAGAAATCGCTTAGTTTTGAGAAAAGGCCGCTTGACAGAGGTTTTAATTTTGGCTCGAAGACGATGCTCGCCGCATTTTTACCAGTTTTCTTCGCCATCCACTCCTTAAAAATATTTTCCGCCTCATCCCTTTGGCTCTTGCTGTAATGTGCAGCATAAGGGTCAATATAATCAATGTACTCTGGTTTTAGTTCAAAGATTCCAGAGTCATTCAGCCCATCTGGCGGTCTAAAATTTGCCACTTCACCAAGTACATCCTGAAAATCTTCAGCATCTGATACTTTCTCACTCACCCGATTTAATAATTCAGAATAAGAGAGAGCTTTGAAGCAAAGTGCATGTGCAATATCCCTTCTGAATATATCACGTTGTAACACTAGCTCATTTTCAAGTGGTAATAGTGCTGTGCGCTCAGTGATTAACATTATTAAAAGATGGATAAATTCTTCCGCAACATCGATGTGTTGGGCATCATCGTAGTTTGGACGAGTTGTATAAGCTCCTTTCATCCAATCTGACATTCCGTATCTATCAGATATCGTAGCTAAAAACCGACTTGGGTCACAAATTACCATCGCGGCTTGGATCATAAAAATGTTTCGATAGTATGACACGTCACGCGATAGAACAGAGCGGTATTGGCCCATTTGATGACGAAGGCTGAGTCCGTTTCGAACCCACATGCCAGCCTTCAGTTGAGCAAGCCACGCACAAACCCGTAATGGATAATCAAACATTGCAAGTAGGATATCGTCATTGTCAAAATGTTGGGCGGGTGTGTTGATGAACTTCTTTTTCGAGAGTTCAGCGGCTTTCAACAATAGTTCTCTGACCATTTCCGCAGAAAGTACCCTGCCGCACTCCAAAAGCCATGAGAGTGTGTAGTGGAGGGGATGATGGAAGCTCATTGAGCCCTGTTCAACAACGAAATCAACAATCCGGTGACGCGCAACATTCTCAAAGGCATCGATTTCGAATGTAGTATATGATACAGATTTGAACCGTGTAAGCTCCTTAACTTCAGCTTGATCAAATCGTTTCCTTTCAATGCCGATGGAGTTGGCCATTGTGGAGACACTTGCTGCTACAATGGCCTCCGCGAGATGTATTTGGCCCTCTTGAAGCTTCTCGGGCTGGAACGCTTCACAGAATAAGCGACAGAGACGGTTTATTTCTCTCATTAAAAGGGATGCGCTAATCCAGGAATCCGTTTCGTATTCCACATGTTCTCCAACAGCTCGTTCATTTGGGCAGATACCCTGAGGAAGTTTAATGAGGTCGAGGAATTGTAAAAGGTACTGCCGCTCAACACGAATGCGGCGCTGCACCTGCTCCGAGGATAGGAGATAACGCAAATCAAAGAAGAAATGATACAGTCGACGATTGGTAATAGAGGCAGAATCCATTGCAAGTGTGACGGATGGGTTCACATCTCGGGCTTCTCCAACTTGTCGTGTAGTAAGAAATGTGTATAGAATAGCCATGATGTTGGTGAGAAAATTTCCTCGCTCGATCACTTCTTCCGTTATGGACGGGGTTGTCACAAGCTGCAACGAGAGATTGATAATAGAATGGTCGGGTTCTCGATCTGCGATCAGGTAAAGTTGTGCGAGCGCCGTGTATAAGACTGAAAAGCGAAGCCCAAGAATTCGCTTGAACTCCGGAACATTGATAACGGTGCCCAAACAAAGATTCCTGGCATCTATCCGTATCTTCTTCCACAGTCGTAGATCATATAATATCAACCAGTCAAGCCTGGTGCGCCGCTTGAGATCCTCATATGGACCCACGTTATGGTCATGATAACCAGAGGGTTTTATCTCCCAATATGGTATTGGCTTAGGTAACTTTTTGGCTCGGGAGCCCGGCGTCTTGGGGATTTTGATGGTATTTGAGGCACATGCATCTTGACTCTCCCCATGTGGCCGACTCCTTAACTCCCTATGTTCTGCTGGCGCTTCCGTATCTTCGGCAGCTTGTGGGGTGTTTTCAGCAGACCAGAATCCATAGGTACCGTTGTTAATTAAGGCTGTGGCTATTTCAGAAGCGACGCGTTCTTCCTCTCGCGTTTGGGGTGGAGGTAGAGGAGGAGGTGGATAACTGGCAAATGTTTCTTCTCCTGTTTCGAGATCATCTTCCGTGTTCATGTCAATGTCAGAATCTTCCCGTATTGCCCTGGCATCGGCAGCAATAAGCATTGAAATATCATTCATATCTTCATCTTCACCCTCACCCTCCTCGTCAGCTTCAATTTCTTCTTCGTCATATTCATCCACGTCTTCGTCATTCCCTCCTTCATTTGGATCATCGTCCGTGGTTTCTACCACATCAAATTCTGCTGTAGTAATAATCTGAGTTTGTGTTGGTGTGATACCAATAACCGCATGATATGTTTTCCGTTCTTCGCGCGAATGATCATCAATACCCTGCATTCCGATATTAAGATTGGAGGCCCGGCTACCTGCTCTCCAGGGGCTGAGCATTTGTTCACAGATGGTTTGCCTGAGAATATGGCTATCGTTCTCAATATAACATCCAGAAATATCGGAGAACCATTCGATAATCGCTCCACACATCTGCTCTCGATATGTATCTCTAGAGGACCTAACGGTAACCGTAATCCTAATCTGCTCGATAACACTTGAAACTCGTAGTAGACTCGTGAGGTCCTTAGTATATTTCACCACGCTTCTTCCAAAATCATTCGTTTCCATAGCTTTATCCTGGCCAAATTGAGAGCTCTCCCTACAAGCCCGGGCGACTTGTTGTTTAACTTCGGAGATAGTGTGTTTCTCATCGTTCCAAAGAACAAGTGCGAATTCGGGCTCCTCTTCTTCAGGGTCCGCCCCACCATACCATCCTGCAGATAACCGTGATGTTGTCTCATCTTGTCTAATATTTTCCTCGGTTTTCGGGAGCCTGAGCTGTTCGGGTGAGCAGGAGATAACATCGCAGAAGTAATCAAACGCTCGGGCAATTGTGGTCTGTATGCTGTCTAAGAGGTCGCTAGGAAGTTGTGACGATGCCTTGCCTTTTGTTGAATTACCATCTAGATCTGTGTGGATTGCACAATTAACGGGCAACCGAAACGCTTCCTCATCTCCGCAATCGCAACAACCAGAATGCCCGCCGGAGACAGTAATATTGTACTTATGACCAGTATGATCCGAGGCATTAAAGCATCGGGAGCATAGCGCACACGTCTCATCAGTAGAGCACGTTACACAACGGAAGAGCGCTTCTCCTGCCTTGAATAAATGTCCGCACCGCTTCCCGCGCGCAGCATCGGTATATTCAGCACCTTCCTTTGCACCTTGAGCTTCGGATAGGCTCCAAAACCCCCGTGGACAACCTCCTGGAAATAGGAGGCGCAAGTATTCATCGTTGAAACCGGTTAAGGAACGGAAAAGGAGCTGGAGGAGATCGCGCTTTGCAGTTGTGTCGAAGCGGAGCCCGTAACGGGTCGGATGGGAGAGTAACGCTCGGCCCAATGTTAGCTCAAGTTGTGGCGGCTTCATGTTTGCTCAGGCATCTGGCAAAATATCATTAAGATGGGCAATGAGCCCATAAGACGAACGTGACTAGAGGAGTGGCGGGGTTGAAGGTTGGCAGATGTAAGAGACAAAATAAATGCTGGTGCCTTGCCACGCAAAGGGGGATAGCTGCCAGATTCAAAACCAGGGCAAGGAATAGGGCACTAGACTTCTGCTTCAGTAGGACTTGGAAGTTGTTACATATGTTGAGGTTCTCTAAGTGAAGAGCAATTGTTGACTCGTTATGTAACAACCGACTTGAGCTCTGTTGATAATTTGCAACTATGATGTATGCAATGTCCAATGATATTAGCTTCGTCCACAGAGCACTAACTATGTAACTAATCATCACTCGCCACAGTCAGGCGCATGGACTCCAACTGAAGTTTATTGCAGTCAAAAACAAGTGAATTACAATCGGAGATGGGTAGCTATCGAGCAGTCAAAAGACTATCCCAGGCTGCGGCTGCCCTTCACTCAACGACTTAGATTACGAAATAGGAGTGTATCGCAGGGTAATGGCACCCCTGGGTCGGCCGCAATATAGGAACATATAAATGCCTTCTTACTATAAAGAAGAGATACCTGTATTCAGCGGCTCTAATTCATATCTATACAAAGAGCGTTTATTCATAACACTGGAAATGACGTTGAACTTGTAGTATTAGGACATCCGCTTATTCTTCCTCCTCCTGGCTAAGGTATCTGGACTTGATGTCCTTCCATTGTCGCTGTTCTGGAGTTAGCTGGGAATCGGGTGAGAGCGAAAGTATAGGGAAATACCCCTCTGTTAAGAGTATCCCAAACACTATTGCTGACTGTATCAAAGGCACTGGAGGGCAGGCTGTTAGATATCCGAATTACGGCTAAATTGCGACTTAACCCGAGGATATACGTACATCTCGAACGCGAAGGCGCCGACGAATATCGTGCTCAAAAAAACGGCATTACGTCGAATAAGGGTGCTAAGATGGGTGTAAGATCACTTGCAGTTCGGATATCGGCGTGCAAAGTTGCACAGTCCCTTACTTGTAGATTGAGGAAGAAATCTATGCCCAAAGGTGAGGTTAGCTTATCTGAAACAAGGCACTGGGCAAGCAACTTACTCCGGCCATTGCGAGCAAGAATTGCAGGGCAAGAGCAGGGCTGTTAGAGAGAGAACGTGCAAAGGAATGGTGCTGAAAGTCTGAGCTTTGTTTTGCTCTTCCGTGAAGTCTTCGGAGACAAAAGTTGATGGCCACTTTCGGGAATTCAGAGCGCTCTGATTGGTCAGCGACCGCCCTTGTTATTTGACACTCACAACAGCGGTTTGTCTAAGGATGCCGCTGGCTCTCTTAGCCATCTCTCTCGACCAGGCTGCTTTCTGCCTCTGCTGCGCCTGAACACATCAACAAAGATCGCTTTCGTTGGCCCATGTATGCTCATCCGTACAGGCGGCAGTAGCACTCAAAACCATCACTGCAACCCACAATGCCATCCAGCAACAGCACTACATCTTCTGGCATAATCACTAATGCCACTACCGGCGAGCGGCATGTCCCTGCTTCTGTTCGAGCTGATGGGTCTGTCCGACGTGAGATCCGCATTCGCCCCGGCTACCGCCCTCCTGAAGACGTCGAACTCTACAAGAACAGGGCTGCAGAGTCATGGAAACATCGCGAAAAAGGTGGGATTCCGGGAGCTGAAGGGTTGAATGACAATGAGTCAAAACTACCGACACCCGCGAGTACGAAGAATGCGAAAAAGCGTGAGGCAAAAAAGCGAGCAAAAGCCGCTAATGATTCCAGTGACAAAGCAGCCGACAAGGAGACATTGAGTGGTGATGTTATGAACCAGACACCTTCGCGCCCTGGCAAACAAGGAGAACAAGAAGCGGAAGTCCCCCCTGATCCAGAACTTGAGAAGGAAAAGAAAGCTCGAAATTTGAAGAAAAAACTGAAACAGGCTCGTGAGCTACGTGACAAAAAAGATAAAGGAGAGAGCCTACTTCCCGAGCAGTTTGAAAAAGTTATTAAAATCAACGAGCTGATTCGCCAACTGAACGCTCTCGGCTTTGATTCAGAAGGGGACAAGTTGACGACAAACTTACCTACCGATTCAATAGAAATAAATGGAAGATGAGCTGTGAAGATGTCCGCGTGATACTACCCGCGCCATGCGCCCATACAATTCGGTCCTTGAAGATGGGGATTCAATATGAAGCATTTAGCTTAGAGATATCTATAAGCGATCACGAATGGTTGAACCTGCAATAGAAGAAATCGAAGCTAGGAATCGGACGTTGCTGCTTTCGCCTGGGGCAGCAATGAAGCCTTATGGAAGTTTCGCTGGCGCAGCAGGCTCCAGACTACGAAGCTGGTTTGAGGGCCCAAAGGAGAAAAGATGAAGGGTTTTTGAGCACAGCTACTTACTATGCTTCCCAGATACACAGATGCGTCCCCGCTTGATCCAAATACCAGGCCAATTTATCCTGGATGGATGATCTCAAATACTATTCTATGGTCAGGCGTAGTAGTATACAAAAGCTATGAGGGTTCCCCATAGCCCTCTATATTATCATCAAGATATCGCTCTAAACCTGTCTCTTCATCGTTCCCAGAAAGTATTGAATTCGCGGTTAATCTCGCTGCACGTATACAATCATTCACTGCAACACCTGTAAACCACGAACCAGCGACTTTCAAGCCCGGGGCTTCCTGCATTAGGATCTCATGCAAATCCGCCATGCGAGTAGCGTGCCCAACGGTATACTGTGGTATGGCCTGTTTCATCAGTTTTGCCCTCGCAACGACGGGTTCTTCGGTAATCTGCAAGTGACGCTTTAGTAATTTTCTAGCCATTTCGATACCTTTTTCTTCGCTGGGTAGCTCGCTGTCTTCCCAGTGGCTCCACCAGTGTCCTCCGAGCATGACAGTAAGCTTGGTTCCTCTGGCCGTGTCTTGGCCGATATTGGAATCAGACATAAACACCACGCCGAGAGCTCGTTCGGGGTTTTGCTCCAATGGTATAGAGCGAGGAATCAAGTAGCCAAAGCCATGAACAGGAACAAGGTTCGAGGATTTGAAATAAAGGTTAACAGTCATCACCGTGGCTGCATCAGAGTGAAGGTCAATGTCTTTAAATTCAACCATTTCCTCAAAGTCAGAGCCTAATTGACCTTGAAGCTTGGGAAAGGGAATAGTAGAAACGACATGACTGTAGTTTTGCCTAGCAGTATCGCCGACTGAGATCTAAACAAGCTTAGTATGAAACACAAACTTATAAAGGCATAGATATACACTTTCACTTACCTGCCATCCTGAGTCTCCTCGACGCATCTCATTTACATCTGCATTAGTTTTGATTTCAACGTTTGGGGAAGAATTAAGTGCCGATGAAAGAGCATCTACAAGCTGACCCATTCCACCCTTCAATGCAAACACGCTGGACCCAGAAATGTATGTGGAAAGCTCCGACATGAATTTTATACCTCTCTCCCTCCGAATTAGTCGCCCTCCATGAAATATATCGTATGGTAAATGGTTATCTTGCATCGAAAGACAAATTCCACGCTTTGAAAGTTCAGACCACCATATTTTAGGCAGCAGTGACTGTGCGCTGAGTTTGTATATATCGCCAGCATATATCCCATGTATCACTGCGGATGCGAGGTGATCCGTGAGGTCTTTCCCAAACCTCCGACTAAGGAAATCACCGATAGACTCGTCTCGCACGTTCATGTCACGTTTAGGCACAAAATACTCAGACAACAGTGCCAAGGGTATATTTTTCAGTGCTGGTTCTGTAAAAAGGTTCATGAAATTTGAGATTATGTTCACCAGCAGGCCAGCTCCGGGTTGGGGCCCGGGGAGCCGAACAAGATGGTCCGGGTAGTAGATATAACGATTGCGCGAGGCGGCATCGTGGATGCTGGTTCGAAGTATTTCCTTTTGAAGATCTAGGTCTTTTATCTAAAATCGAAAAGCCTTATTATCAGTTACTTTGGAGTAGCAAAATAGAGGGCAATTCGAACGACGAAAGCTTACCAGCTCCAATGTCGCCAGAGCCCCGGAAAGCGTCGAGCGAAGAGTACGGGGCCCATCATCAAAAACAATGTATTTGCCGTCACCAACGTCAATCTTCTCAGATCTTATCCAGCCGCCTAATCGATTCGAGCTCTCAAAGAGTGTGACTTTGATCAAGGGATCTTTCGACAGTCGGTAAGCCGTAGAGAGGCCAGTAATCCCACCGCCTATGATCGCCACATTCTTTGCTTCGTTATGTGCTGTCGATGAAAATTGGGATCGCCATGGGGCGCGCAATCGTCTAGAAGACCCAAAAAATGGTCTGGTGTGTATTCTATTGGTGTGAGCAAACCGCCAGAGCTCTTCAACTGCGTGGGCGGACGAACATCGCGGGCGCATTGCAAGATAAGGGTAAAACAGGATTTGAGAGCTGTCTAAAGCCGCATTGAATGTGCAAATTATCTTAAAATGCTAGAACGTTGAGGACTGGGGGGGGGTTTTTTAATCCGCTGCGTAGTTATGTAACTACTCTGTGGTTAAAATTCAAGCTTTCATTGACTTTTGTAGCTTCGGTGCTGATCCCTCCCGATCACGCCGTTATACTCCGTATGTAAGAAGTGATAGGAAGCAACCAGCACCAGCACCCTCCTGATCCTCCACAGCATTATTGCAGAAAACATAGGAAGCCACTAAAAGTCAAGTATAGACTCAGCATCATAGCCATGAGCGTACATTACTTATTTGTATCTAAAGATAATCCACGGACCATACGCCGTTCGAAAAGGTCGTCTCACTATTTCCCGCCCTAGTTCCCCCCGATCATCCCAATCGACGCCACGCATGCCAAAAAGAAGATGCGAATGGTAGTATAAACACAAATTATCGCACAAAGGCAATTCTTAAAAAGTAGCTAACCCATTCCTTTTTAAGTCATTTAAAAAGATCAAGTAACAATCTCAGGTTCGCTAGATGGCGGAAGACTAGGCTTAATCAATTCCTCCTCTCCGTCTTCCTCAGTCACGAATTTTCGCTCACTGACATGCTGTCCATTTTTATCGGAGTCATGTGCCGTCCATACCTTGTCCGAGAACACACCCTTTTGGCCTTCAGCATGTTTGTAGGGACAGGTAGGGTTAAGACATGGATTGTAGCGGCAGGGCATCTGTTGATGGGTGAATTTGCATCCAGGGATGGAACAGTCCGCACCATTGCGGCATAGGGGCATGGCAGGATGCTTGAAATGGCAGTGGGGGTTCTGGCAGTTTGGAAAATATCGACAAAGCTCCTCTGACTGATGTATTGCTTTCTGGGCCGGCGAGGGGTGTCGGCCAACACATTTTCGATTCTTGCAAGCAGCGCCAAACGAACAAGTGTCAGAAACGTCGATAGTAGTTCCCTCGGGAGCCGCAGGAGACTGGTGTGCATAAGGGCAATCTTTATTTGTACACCTTAGATTAAAACGACAAACACTCGATCCTCGATCCTGCGATTCAGCTTGCTCTGGCCCGTCACCCATTTGAGTGTCAGCAGACTCTTGCGGTTTAGTTTCCGCATCCATGTTCGAATCCTGGAATTTTCGACCATTCTGGTGACGTTTCTGAAAGTCGGTATTCCTTCCTGACTGCATTTCAGCACGATCGAACAAGGAGCGGCCTTGTGGCCGTGTTTGGGGATTTTGAAACGCCGGGTTGATAGCGGGCGCAACGAATCCGGGCATGAATTGGGCCATCATGCGAGCCTGTTCCTCGAATAAGGCCATCATTTGGAGTTGTTGCTGGGGGGACATTTGCATCATATTAGGCATATTTTGCATGCCATTGCCCCCCATTCCCGTAGCTGCCATGCCAGCATTCATACCCATAGTTCCGGGGGGTCTACCAGGCCCAGAGCGACCACCTCTTGATTGGAATGCCCTGGGGCCTTTAGGTGGTTCTCGGTGTGTATTGATCCTCTCCGTGCCATGCTGGTTTCGAACGCGATGTAAGACGGACTCGCTGGATCGATCCATGGCTCTCGTAATTTGGTTGAGAAGCCTCCCTCTTCCATTATGCTTCGTATTTCGCATTGTTCTAGGGCCACTAGGTCTACGTAGAAAAACAGAATTAATATAACGGCTTAGATCATAGTGATAATCAGATATAAAATGATATACGTACATTGAAGAGTCCTGGGGTAAATATTGCGGATCACCCATCTCAGTATCCATTTTCATCGAAGCATCAGCAGCCATAACATCCGTTCCATTTGTCTCGTCAGAGAATGACGGAATAGCCTGAGCTGCGGGTGGTTGCTCTGGCTCCGCCGGCTCACCATTCAATCGCTTATGGGAAACTTCCACCTGCTCAAACAACCATCTTGAAAAGTCCACCGCTTCAGTATCATCTGGACCGAGGCCAAGAAGGTCATTCGCCAGCTCCGATGCGATTTGCTCCTGTGTCTTGCCGTTGACTAGCATCAAGATAACGTATTCGGCGAGGGCCGAGTCATCTCCACCACCGGTGCTCCATCCAACTTCCACCAACTTGGGTTGGATGACCTCATTTAAAGCTTCTGCCAGAGGCGTGTTCAGCTCAACGGAGATTGACATCACGAAAAAGGGGGGTGGTGGTATTCGGCGACAGACGGATGTTCGGTGGCAATCAATTCGGAATATAGGCACTGGGGTAGAGACGGGGTCCTGGGGCGCAGCTGAGGGGCTTTGAAAGGAGGGTGCGGTAGTAGATGATAAAAATAAGAATGTTAAGTGGTTACCATCGCAAAAGACTCGGCGGCCGGGATAGAAGCTCAGCAGCGCCGTCGTGAACAGCTGCTGTTTTGCGATGCAGGTTGGAATTCTGAAGCAGCCACACGACCCAGCACCAGCCACAGCTCACGTTTTCGCAACAACACGCTTAGTCATTCACCGTTAACTAGACATTAGCATTAGTCATCCCGCCATGTGGCTGACCGTTCCTATCTGAGCTTATTTACTGCGTTTCTTCGTCCTGCAGGAGCTGCAGTTCTCCAGTGCTTCCTCCCGCTCGTTCTCGAGCGCCCCAAGAGCCATGGCAGGGGCACTTGACTTGCTGCCATGCCTTTTCACGAGAGGCCTAAGCCCTTCTTTCACACCGATGGCCGAATCTCATTTTTGAAAATATTTCTCTCATTCATTACATAGAGTTGCTGGTACTACAAAACCAGACTGCAAAAATGCAAGTCCTTCTCTTATCCAGTTTCCTCCTGGCCGGTCTAAGCCAAGCACTATGGCCAGAACCAGAACAGTATACCCATGGGAACGAGGTGGTGTGGTTGTCACCAGACGTGCATTTTGCTTACCACCCAAGGGGCTCGTCAGGAAACGCAACAGTTTCCAAAAGGCTTCAGTATGTGGTGCGGTCAGAACTTCAGAGAAACTCCAGTCACAGTCCAGCGGCACCGGTTGAGGACATAGTCAAGAAAGCCATCCAGCGAACTACGAAGCAGCTTCAGACCATGAAGTTTGTACCCTGGAAATTTCACCCTCGCAACCGGGCTTTTGAACCATCACCACAAGCTAGCAAGCGAATCATTAGGGAGGTTGTCATCAGCGAGCAATCATTAGGAGGCAATAGAAGCCATGTTCGGGATTTCATTCATGGCGATGAAAGCTATCAAATCAAGATAACTGGGGACGGAAGTGCGAGTATCTCGACAAAGTCGCCGATCGGAACACTGCGCGCTTTGCAAACCTTCGCTCAGCTCTTTTACGCACATTCGTCTGGCTCCGGTAAATATTCCCCATATGCCCCAATAGCCATCTCAGATAAACCCAAATGGCCCCATCGAGGCCTCAATCTCGACATTGCGCGGAACCCTATCACCCCTGGTGATGTTAAGAGGACAATCGATGCCATGGAGTCTGCGAAACTGAACAGACTTCATATTCACGCGACCGATACCCAATCCTGGCCGCTAGAAATCCCGTCAGTTCCTGCGTTGGCAGCCAAAGGTGCTTACCACTCCAGTCTAATCTGGTCAGCAAAGGACCTGCAAGAGGTACAGCAATATGCCACTGAAAGAGGCGTGTCAGCATTCCTGGAGATCGACATGCCGGGCCATACGGGATCTATAGGGTATGCTTTTCCAGAATTAGTTGTTGCCTCTGGGGAGAATTTGTGGGAGAAGTATGCACAACAGCCGCCGTCCGGGCAGATAAAACTGAACTCATCCGCCGCTAGAGAGCTTGTCGACAAAGTGATGGATGATATCCTACCTCGTGTATCTCCCTTTACCAAGTATTTCCATATCGGAGGGGACGAGTTCAATCTTGAAAGCTACATGTTGGAAAAATCCATAAGTTCTAGCCAGAGGACTGTGCTTAAGCCTCTAGTACAGAGTTTGATCACCCGGGTATGTGAGAAACTCGCGAAGGCAGGATTGATACCAATAGTTTGGGAAGAGCTTGTCGTGGACTGGGATTTATCTTTCCCGCCTCAGTCTTCAGAGTCAGGAAACAACACAGTGATTGTACAGGCGTGGCGAAACTCCCGAGCCATCAGAAGGGTCCTCGATAGGGGATATCGTACTCTTTTTGGCACCAGCGACTTCTGGTATCTCGATTGTGGCGTTGGGATTTACCTCAATCCTCGGAACGGCTCTGAAATTATTAGGCCACCGTATACCGACTGGTGCTCGCCGACCAAAAACTGGCGACACATGTACATGCACGACCCTTTACTGGGCATACAAGAAAAACTACAGCCTCTCATCGAAGGCGGCGAGACACATATGTGGAGTGAGAACGTCGACCCAGTGAACATGGACCAACTGATCTGGCCACGGGCCGCCGCAGCAGCTGAGGTTCTTTGGAAAGGGCCACGAACTCGATTTGATATCAAAGGGGCATCGTTTCGGCTAGGGGAATGGCGGGAGCGGGCAGTGGTCGACAGGAAAATTGGGGCGGGCCTTGTACAGATGACATACTGCCTGATGCAGGAGGGGAGCTGTGAGCGCTGAGGCTTTTGTAGGATTGATTCCG
Source organism: Ophidiomyces ophidiicola (assembly GCF_022830035.1). NCBI lineage: Eukaryota > Fungi > Ascomycota > Eurotiomycetes > Onygenales > Onygenaceae > Ophidiomyces > Ophidiomyces ophidiicola. The sequence goes on from NW_026054661.1 coordinate 28,402, forward strand.
ACTGCCGATGCAGCGGATGCAGCACCAACATTCATCATTGTGAGGAATAGTGTACATATCTCTGTTCACCGACTGAGGAGACTGAAACTATCGCGAATACGAGGTGAGCCCGCCGCTGCTGATTGGCCGGCCCCCCGCGTCTAGCCAGGAATAAGCCGTCGCATTCGTACTCGGAGTAGAATATAAAACAACGTAGGAGCCTGCTGTCAACCTCAAGAAGTCGGCGAGGCCGGGCCGACGGCGCGTTGCTGGACACATGGCAGCGAAGATGCGCCGTGCTCCGGCGACCAGGCACGCGGCGTGACGGCCGGTGCGGTGGTTCTGGCGCTCAACCGCAGCATCGCGGCGCCGGCTAGATGGATGCGCCCGCAGGCCTGCCTGCCCAGCCCCTAAGGATAACTAACTAGCTGTCGAAACGCAGGCGAATCGGCGCGGCCTCGTTGCTCAGCGCAAAGCATGTGAAGCCGGGGTAAATCGAACGGCTAGCTCCTGCCCATCGACCTGGGGGGGGCCGCCCGTTGCTTTGCATTATCATTCCATTATTAAGAACAATCTGGATGCCAGGTTTGAACTTGCGACACGGTTGACTCTGGCGGGCGGTTCTCTTCTTCCCGGGTTCGTTGTTTATAAGCACCCTTGGGACCCGCTGACACCGTGAGAATTGCAAATTGCCGGTTGACCCTTCGATTTGCCCCTCGCAACCGCAAACCCCTAGGCCAATTTCTCTTTGAACAGCGTGTTCAGGAGTTCTCTCTTTTCCTGGGTTACTGGCTGGCCTGCAGCGAGCCACTGCTGCTCCTTCTTGCATTTCTCCTGCCTGGCACTGCTTTGTGCCCTGCTGTTTCATCCGATAGCCCGATTCCTTTTGGGCCCAACTCGAGTATATTTTCGACATTTCCATCTCGTCAAATCTGGACGTTTTTACGCTGAGAGGCGTTCTGCTGCACGCTTCTTAGACGTGCATTATCGTATGTCAGGAAAGATCGTTTAAGACACTCGCACGATCGTGAACAAGATGATTGAAGAGCTTCTGGCAAGGCTTTCGCTGGGCCAGGCATTTCTGATTGCCATTGGCCTGGGCTTTGCCGTTCTGTCCTTCATTAACTTTAGAATCGACTGGAGGATACGAAGACTAGGTCCACAGGCGCCACGCATACGGACATATCTACCCTTGAGTATGGCAATCGGTTTTTTGGGCTGTCTATTTCGTTGTCACTGACTGTTGGTGCTAGGTCTGGACTTTATATACCAAGCATTGAAAGCTGCCAAAAGTAAAAGAGATCTTCAATTTTGGGAGGAACAGCGGCCACGCGTTGCGTATACCGGGCCCGGGCTCCCATCCACGATGGAAATCAAATTTCATTATTTCGCCCGCAGCGTTTTCACGATCGACCCAGAGAACATCAAGGCCGTCCTTACTGGCCAATTCGCTGACTATGGCAAGGGTGAACGCTTTCATGAAGAGTGGAAGGAATTTCTGGGAGACAGTATCTTTGCCACCGACGGCGAGATGTGGCATAAGTCTAGGCAATTGATCCGGCCCATGTTCGCCAGAGATCGAATCGTCGATACCGAAATTTTCGAGAAGCATATTCACAAGCTAATCCCGTTATTGGCTGGTGGCGCGAACCGTGATGGCTCGACTACGGTGGATATTGGACCGTTGTTCTTCCACTTTACTCTGGATGCAGCGACCGATTATCTTATGGGCCAAAGTGTTGACAGCTTGGACAACCCGAAGACTGTATTCGCCGAATCGTTCCAATACGTGCTCCATCGCCAGGCTGTTCTATTTAGAGCCGGGTATGTATATTTCCTTGTCTTACTATCTATGCCCTCTGCAAAAAACTCATATTTCTTCTTAGGCCGCTAAATACGTTTATGTCACGCAAACTGTTCCGTGAGAACTTGAAAAAGATGGACACTTTCATCCAGCAGTATATTCAACAAGTTCTTGCACTCTCACCTGAAGAACTAGACCACAAACTTTCCAAGAAGGATACCTTCCTTCACGCCCTTGCCCGCTTTACCCGCGATCCCGTTGTTCTTCGTGACCAGCTCGTGGCCATCTTACTGGCTGGCCGTGACACAACCGCCGCCACTCTCGCTTTCTGTATTTTCGAACTGTCCCGCCACCCTGCTGTTGTCGAGAAACTCCACGCAGAAATCGACACTGTCTGCGGCAAGCGGAAGCCGACGTATGCTGAACTCAAGGAGATGAAATACCTCAATTCCGTCCTCAATGAAACCATGCGTCTCTACCCTGTCGTGCCGTTTAACGTCCGCCACGCCATCGTCGACACTACCCTTCCACGTGGCGGAGGACCAGATGGCCTCTCGCCTGTCGGCGTCCCGGCCAACACTCGCATCCTGTACTCGACCATGTCAATGCAACGCCGCCGCGAGCTGTACCCGCAGCCGCCCGCGCCAGGCGAGAAGCCGACCACACCGTATTTCGACCCTCACGAGTTCCATCCGGAGCGCTGGTCGTCATGGCAGCCGAAACCGTGGCATTTTATTCCGTTCAATGGCGGGCCGAGAATCTGTCTGGGCCAGCAGTTTGCCACTATTGAAATGGGGTATACTGTCACGAGGATTCTGCAACACTTTGACAAGATCGTAGCTGTGGGGGCACCGAAGCCCGGGGTAGACCCGGACTTCAAGTTTGATGTGACCTTGAGTCCGGGACAGAGACTTGACTGTATTTTCGTGAAGAAGGACTGATTATTGGCCTTGGAGCTTGTTCATTTACATGCATGATGAAACTGCGTGTGTATATTTGACATTTTTGTCTTGGATTGTATATAAATGAATTACTTTTGTTCACAATTTCTACCCATGCAAGCAGCCAACGCACCGTTTCCTTATAGACCAACATCAACCATCTGCATCGCACCTGGTTCTAACTACATCAATGAAGACTACGTAGCTGCATGCTAAACTTCTAATACCAAATATGCTTTCGGGTTATCTATAGTCGATGCCTAGTCATTCCGAGTAGTTATGTGCTTAAACAATGAAAGCTACCATTGGCAGCAGTTCATTGGTAGTCAAATGCACACCATCTCGAATCCGTCGTCACACGAGGGAGGCAGAGATCAAAGCCACGTATCAATTCGTGTTCTGCGACGGTGCGACGGGATCTTCTCACACCCGTGGCACACAGGCAACACACACCACACACAAAGGGCGGCGTTTGTGTATGTTTCACCACCCAGACCCTTAAAACTCGCCCCTTGTACTCCGTATGCATTTCATGTTTTCTTTGTATCAGGCGCGATTTGGAGAGACCCAATCATCCTGTAGGGGGACGGGCAGGAGTGTGCCAGTGATCCTGGAGCCAGCTGAATTCATGGGATTGATATATACAAAATGAGGATGAGTATCGAATCCATACATATTATCATTGACTTTTATCCGAAGAGCAGCCAGCCCCTTTCAATAATAATTAACCGATCCGATTAAGGGTGCTCCCGCATGCGATATTTTAACAGGGCCAATAAGGAAAAACTGTAACCTTCCCACAGGAATAATGAATCAGGCATCCGCAGGAAGAAAAGTATAACATGCCTTCATTATTACCGGCGTACCGCAAGACCATAATCTTCTCACGACCGACCCTGGTACAGCATAGCATATGGGGGCCAGAAGCAGACGTTGTCCCACGACACCCACAGAAGATGTTATGCCAACGGTTGCGATGTCAAGGCATACTCCTTAGGAGCATGCACCGCAAGTATGTAGGCAGTCCAGGCTATAAGAGCACCTGAAGTCCTCTTCCCACCCAACCCAGCATCGTAGACAAGCCTAAAATCAATCAATCCATTCAAAAAAAAAAGTAACTCCCTCGGTACGTCCAGGAACCCATCCGTCCTTCAGCTATCCAGACCAAGACAACTAGACTGGAGAACCACCCCACTTACCCATCAGCCAAGCTCAGGAACGAAGACAAAAAGAAAAAACCCTCTTCTCCATCAGACCATGAAGCTGCCAAGCGTGCTCCTACTGCTCACAAGCATCAGTGCAGCCGCCGTTGTCGCCAGCCCCGCGGCGACCGCCCCCCAGCCGCCATCGTTGTCGCCCCGCGCCGAGTGCCGCAAAGAGCGCGAGACCTGCGGCCCGCAGATCGGATCTTGCTGCGGCAAGAAGATGCGTTGCGAATATATTCCGGTAAGTTCTTGTTTTTTATGAAGTTATTAGTGATTAGTGGTTTGGGGGCAAATGAATGGGAATTGCCCAAAGAAAGGAGCTGTACGGAGTCGTTACGGAATACGGAGTACGGAGTATTATTTTTAAATAACTATTTCGCTCTGCAATCCTTTCGGGTGGATAGCTCCGGAGTATAAACTAACTAATCAATTGGCTATTAGACCAGAGATACGCCGCGCATTTGCATGTATCCACGACCAGAATAAACTCGTTTTGACTTTGTAGGGCGGATGTTAGATTATTTTGGCTTCCTGGTGACGTTTATCAAATCTCCGATGAACCTGCCCAGGGCCCTGCCAGATTGAAGGTGGGGGGTTTCAGGGGCTGTTATCCCTAAAACTAAGTGCTAGGGAGTTTGTTTATCCGCCATTCAGAATAGTGAGAAAATCAAAAGAGAATCATATGCTATATTTTACACGTTCTACGTTTTCATTACAAAATTATTGAAATGTAGTACAAAACATGTCGGAGTCATAGAATATGGCCGTCTTCACCCCATAACAGTCATAAGATTGTGTTGGGAAGCCGATCAAGCTTGCTCAACCGATATGAAATAACCTCCCCCCCTTTCCCAGTAAGAAAGAAAAAAAGAGAAAAAAAAAATATCGTGTAAAGCAGCCGATGGCCATTCATATCTCCGACAAAAACATTTGTTCCGACCCGCCTGATCCTGAACCAAACTCCGAAAATATTCCTAGATATATTTGGATATCCCAATCATCCCCTTATGTAAACCTGTGCACATCATCGAAACTGTACAACCCGGGGGTGGGTAGAGTTTTTTTTTGCTTTTTTTCTCAGCGTGTCAGACGTCGGTCGTCTACTCCTTTTTGTTTAAAAGAAGGCAAAAATCGCCGATAAGCCGATGAGGGCAACGAGCCCGGAGTATGGGCCTGAAACGTGTGAGGCAGCGTTTCCGGGGGCCACGGTGGCGGGTGGGTTGGTTGGGCGGGTGGGGGTGGTGACGCTTGTAGCATTACGGCTGGGAGAAATGGCTGGACGAGTGTTTGTGGCATTAGGGGCGCCAGATGCAGCTGAAGCCGAAGGCAAAAGCGAGGGTCGCGAGGTAGAAAGGGAAGGTGGCTGCACCGAGTACAACGAAGTCGTGTATTAGCCAATTGTTCAAGTAGAAGCACAGGTCAAAACAAAACGGGGGTTTGCTCACTCACAGAAGCCGTGCTCGGCGCTGAGGGTCTCCCATTATCGGTGACTAGCCAGCCACTGGGGACCCCTGCTACTCCTGTTATTGATGATTGCGTGGTGGTGGGAACAGGGCGGGGAATGACCCATGATCCTCCGGTCGTACCTTGAGAGGGCTTGATGGAAGCCTCAGCTGGGGGAACGGAGTTCTGTACCTGTGGACCAGAACCAGGGGTTCCAGAGCCAGAAATCTTGCCATCTTGGGCACGAATAGATTGCCAGGTGCCAGTCTTGTCACTGTAAGTATACTGTGTACCTGTGGAGTAGTCGGTCATCTTGACGCTCTGAACGAGCATAGTGTACGGGCCGGCCTTGTAGTCGGTCAAACCACCAGCCCATTCTGATAGAAGATTGATAGTTAGGCCGTATTCGAATTGATATTCTAAGGGCCAACTTATTACTCACCAATTGTTCCAGGCTTGTTGTTTGGGTCTCCTCCCGCCCAAGAGCCAACTCTGAGATGCATGGGCGTCTGGGGGTACTGGCCTTTAGCGTTGGCATCATTTGGAGTTATGGTACGGATTATGGCGCCATCAATGCCAAACTGAATGCGATCTTTGGTCCAGTCGATAGTGTATTTGTGGAAGGCCTTCTGGTTGTTTGGGTTTGGATGTGAGGCGGAACGGTCGTAGGTAGCGGTTTTGCCCTGGCCAAAGAAGTTGGTCTGAACCTGACCATCGTTTCCACCAAGCCATTCCCAATCGATCTCATCCAAACAGTCCGACTGCAGAACGACGCTGCTGACGATACCTTTGCCTGGCGCTGCCTTCATCGTCACCTCGACATAACCAAACATCATGTAGAACTTGGATTGAATGCGAGGGTTGTCGCCCTGCTTAGCGACCGTCAACGAGACGCCTTCTCCATTGTAGGTTGGCGTGCCACCAGCGAAGGTGAATCGATCCGAGGCGCCTTTTGTGAAGTCGAAGTTGCCGGTTCCGCTGAGGGCGGGGTTTGGGGGGCAGGCTGCAGCGGCCGTAGGTTAGCAAAGACAGCAAGCAGGGAGCTGCAAGAACATACATTTTTGCAGCGGGTTGCAATCAGTGAAGGTCTGAGCAGCCACGAGTAGTGGTGCACCCAGCAAGGCCGCAGCAGCCGAAGCGCTAAGCTTCATGATGGCGGTTGTATGTATAGATGGAGCTCTGAGGTATCAAGGCGTGCAAGTGGAAGAGGGTACGGAGCTAGTAGTACAGGCACGCAGCAGTGATCGAGCTGCAGGTTTGTTTTAACGAGTGAAAGAAAGCAAACAGCAGCCAGGGAGTACAGAAGGCAGATGGGAAGAAGGAAATCCACCGCGAGGCCCAGGAGGTCTTTTAAAACACGAAGCGAAAGGCGTGCGTGTTGCGGGCCCACTTGGTGGAGGCCGTGTTGATCGCTCACACGAAGGAGGCTGGCCGAGTCATGGCGCGAGACACCACCCGCCCACCGGCCCCAGCCTTCGTCTTGCGCGGATTGTCTGGGATCGCAAGGCTCCCGGCCACCAGCCAACCCACCCTAACCCAACATGGCCCAGCTGCCCAGCCTGCAGCGGACGTTACCTGCTGCAACCACAGGCTTGCGCGGAAACGTGGTGGTCGATGGTGGCTGCGACGGCCAGCCCGTCCGCCCAAGGTGCGCGCGACCACGACGACGAACACCACCACGGTGCGCGATAGCTAGCGACCGGCGCCGTCACATCGTATCGCATCCCGCAGGCGAGGCTCGCATCCGGCGGGATTCTTCGCAGCCTCTGCTTGCTCCTGCGATGCTTGCCCAGCCGCATGGGCTCCCCGCCCGCTGATTGGCCGCTGCCCAGGCAAGCTTTGCCGGGCCCCGCCACATGACAGCTAGCCCGGCCGCCCATTGGCCAAGGCTGCCGAGCGCGCCCCGCCGCTCGTCCTCGTGCTGTTTGCTCTGTTTGCTGCGTAGGGCTGATGGGCAATCAGCTCCTCTGAATGAATTATCGTCTCCTGGCGGACAGCTTCCTGCAGCACGCAAGCAAGCCCGGTCCCGCGTGGGCTCTGCGCGGGCTGTCGTGCGTCCCAGTGCCTTATGCATGTGACTGGTGGAGTGGAGGGCGCTCGCCGTTGCTGCTAGTAGTAATTCTGCTTGGTGCTACCTGTGGGGTGGCGCGCCAACGCCGTTGCCGAAGTAACACGGCCGGGCACGCTGGTGTCGCGCTGGCCCGTCCACCTGGGTGCGCACCATCGCGAGAAGCCGCCGGCCACCCCGTGCTGCCATCCCGACCGGTCACGAGCTGTGCAGCAAGAATAGAACGGCAAGTGGCGTTGTGCGGTGCGCTGTCTTTCACCCTCCCCAGCGCGCTGCGGCGGAGCAGGAGACCCTCAAGGAACAACCTCCGGTGCTGCTGACAAACATCCTACGCCCCGTCTCGACTGAAACACTACCAACCGGCGTGATGGAGGCTACGGCGTTTTGGGAACATCCAGCCGCTCAGCTCTGTTCTTGGTGCCATCGGGAAATGCCATTGCCAGGGGCAACATGAGAGGTCTAATTCGGGGTGGCAGGTGGAATACTGAGCCATTATTGGAGCTGGCCACTGATATTTTTGGACGCTCGAACCCAAGCCCAGCCAAATATCCGGGTATTGAGTCGCGAGCTTGCTTTTCGCAAGTCTGTTTTGTGGAGCCTGTGGTGTGTTTCATCCAGCAAACCCGGCGCCTATCTTCTCCATTTCCACCCACCTTCCTGTAGTTGTATAAATAGCTTGGATGCCTCCGGCTGGCAGGTCTGTGGTTATGGTAGACGCCATTCAGGTACTCCGTACGGAGTACATTACCCCTCGTCGACGTTTTCTGAATGAGGAACACGGAGGGCATTCCATACTCCATACGTCATTCGGAGTACGTCACTCGAAGCGCCGGGACGAAACCCGGAGAGATCCCTGGGCCAAGTCAATTCTAGTCTTGTGACGTCGCAGGTGTATGCCTGCATACGCGCCCGGCATGCCGCATACGGCACTGCTGAGAATGGTTATGGATTTGGCACCTTATCACGTGCGAAGAAAGCCCTTGCCCTGATTTCCAACACAGCCAATTATGACAATTCTACCGCTTTGATTGGCCAAAACGACATCGTGCTTCTGTAAGCCATCCACGTGTCTGATTACTCATCAATCGCCGCCCATCTCTACGCTCCAATTGGCTGGCTAGGAACCGCCCGCCACAGCGTAAGAGGAGGTGTTGAAGCGGCCATGAAGCACTCCACTCGCGCCCAAGAAAATAATCACCCAAGAGTTCTAGAACTAATGGATAATGTAGCCAGCGGGCCACTTGTAATCCGATCTTACTGCTTATCCAAAAATCAGCTCAAAGAGAATTCAAAGTCGACAGAATTGGGGGCTTGACGCCAGCGATCGTGTCGACACTTTGAGATCTATCGGGCATGCTAACCGAACCTGGCTGATCTTGGGGGGTTTTCAGCCTGTGAGGAGAGTGTAGAGCAAGGAGCGGTGTATGTTTGACAATGAAGCTCCCAATCAGGCTCTTGGCGCGAGGCGTCTTTTTGGCACAGTTTGAATATATTGAGAGGGCGCCGCCACGGAGCTATAGTGTCCAAGACGAGACGAAAAAACTCGGTAGATAAATGTAGGAGGTTGCCGGCTGCAGCGGCTCTGCGTGTATTTTTAGATGCATATGGCATGTGTGTGTTCAATATAGGTTCACTATCAGATGGGCCCAGATCCTACGAAGCTGTGAGACATTTCATGCTGTCGTCAGGGAGCCGTATACTGCTACACATCTCCGTTAGCATGTGCCGCGATCCCCAGTGGTTCGTCAGATTGGCAGATACTTTTCAGAGCACTCACTTCCCAGTCATGCTGCTAGCCAGCGCGGCGTTGGCAGGGGCACTTATTAACGCAGTTGTGCAGGGCGAGGACTAGTCTCGGGGATCGACAGAGGGAAGCTCGCGAGACAGCTTCGACAGAGAGCGCCCCAAGCGCAAAGGAGAGCAAAAGACGGAGTCCACACAGAGACGCACCCGCGGTCTAGGGCCAGCCTGAGACGCTGCCCGAGTTCCGTCTGTGAAGTGCATTACATATTGTTTGGCGGGCGGTCAGCTGGTCTGTGCGCCCCCGTCATCGTCGCCGCCCGCGCGAACAAACCACAGACCACATCCCCTTCGTGGAGCAACCACCACAACGGCCTCCATGATCGCCTCCCCCCAGCCCACCAGCACGCCCGTCCGGCCATGCCATTGACGCCCGTCGCCCGGCTTTCCGATCCTGCGCCTGGACACAAACACCAGGCCGCTCTCGTTTGAGTTCTCTTGGTACCGCCCTTGCATCATCGTCCGCCGTGTCTATCCCTCCTACGTGTTTGCCTGGACATGGGTACAGGCGCACCTCCGAACTGACCAGCAAGTCTCCTGCTGGCTTCTCCAGATCTTCACAGCCCTTCTCCCTCTACGGCTCACCGCCATCGAACCTTGTCCGTCCCCGCCGTCCCCGATTTTGGTTCCTGCATGCGATGCGCATTGCGACTTGGACGACTAGATTGTGGCCTCAAACTCCATCGGGGTTGACCCTTTCTTTTCGCACTCTGCACATAATCTCGATCGCTAGCTATACCTTCCCGACCCTTACATGCCCGCCTACGACTTCTGCATGAGTAACGACAGTTTTCGCACACCTCCAGGCATTGACAGCTGCTACCAGCTGTTTCTCGTCTTGGCTTGCCCGCTCTCGGCCCCCCAATACGAGAATAAAACTCTGAGTAAAGGGAAGAACACAAACATCGGGCCTGCCACCGACATTTACTTCTTCTGGTGGTTCGAGCTGGCGCACATCTTGGGCGCCCGCAGGGGAATATGGCCTCGCGCCGGCGGGAGCGGTTTCGGGCTGCCAGGCACGGCTCCGACAGCTCAAGCATCGATTCCTACGATGCGCCGCGCCAGGGTCTTCGACAGCCTGCGGTCAACCGCTCTATTGCGAGCCCAGCCCCAATGGGCATAGAGGATAGGTACGCGAACTTCTCCTTCAATCCTTCGCCTGGAACCTATGATTTCCATGATGAAGAGAGGGCGAGTACACACTCGCCTCGGTCGGGTAGCAGTCGCGATATACCTCCTCCACCACCCCGTAAGGATATAACGCTGGGAGTCTTGTCACCGTTGAGCCTATCTACTACAACTCTTGAGCGTTCGATCAGTCCGACGCCTAGCGCTCGAAGCTCGAATTTAAAAGACCACGGTCAAGCCTCTCCCCGCGGCCACCCTCCTAAGCGGTCATTTTTCGATAAAATACGACGTCCAAAAGGCCAAGTTTCATCCATTCTACGACACCTACCCGCGTCGACTACCGTTCTTCATGAGCCTTTGAAAAATCCTAAAAACGCTAAGGGTGAGCTATCTCCCGGACGGCCCAGGAATGGTAGCGAGAATGGAACACTAGAACCTGCTCTGTCTCCCCGGCAGTGGGAGGCCATTGACTATGACCGAAAGAAAGAACTTCCAAGCAGACCTGGTCCGAGTAAGCTACGGCATGGACGACTACATTTTCACAATGAGTTTGGGTTCAGCAAGGAACCTGAGAAGCATGACCCCGAAAAATTTGATTTTGGAGGAGAGGAACTCTTTTTGGATACGAACCTTGGCGATATGGAGGGGATAATCAGGCAACCCCGGCCTGGCTCACCTACAGATCCTGGTGGTATCTTTATCGGTACTGAGCTAGGCGCAGACAGTAGCCAGTTTCGCACTGTCCTCGACACCCCAGCTGCCGGGGATTGGCATGCGCCCGAAAGCTGGGCTGTCAAGAAACAAAGCGATGACATCGTCAGCAGACTCCCTGAGCTAGCCGAAGATGATGTCAATATGTCAGTAGATGAAGACGGTCATCCATTCTGCGTGCGTGTCTTTCGGATTGATTCTACGTTTGCGACCCTGTCTGCAGGCCTCAATACAACTGTTACTGAGATTCTAGAGATGCTGGGACGCAAATCGTTCCTTCAAGATGATTTGAACAACTATGATATTGTGATGCGGAAGAACGATCTCACAAGAAGGTTGGATCACGGAGAGAGGCCGATTCTTATGCAGAAAAAGTTACTCGCGGCTGCAGGCTACCATAATTCCGATCGGATTGCCGATATAGGACGTGAAGACAATAGCTATCTTGTCCGGTTCACCTTTCTCCCAACCAAACTGGGTATCTATTCTAGCTTTGACTCCGAGTTGGCTTTTAACGAAGGCCAAAAATTCACCCACCTAGACCTTCGAAGCCGAAACCTTGTCACAATTCCAATTAGGCTATACAAAAAAGCTCCTGAAATAATATCCCTGAATCTCTCCAGAAACCTGTCCCTTGATGTCCCCAAAGACTTCATTCAAAGCTGCATCAACCTTCGAGAAATCAAATTCATGAGTAATGAAGCATGGCGTCTTCCTTCCAGTTTCAGCATGGCCAATCGATTGACCTACCTCGATATCTCTAACAACAGCCTCGAACAACTGGAACACGCTGAGTTATACAAATTGCACGGCCTTGTTAGTTTAAGGGTGTCAAATAACAAGCTCTCATCGCTGCCATCGTATTTTGGCGATTTTGCGTCCCTCCGAAGCTTGAACATGTCATCGAACAGTTTCCGGGAACTCCCCGAGTGTCTGTCTAGGCTGCCAACATTGGTTGATCTTGACGTAAGTTTCAATCAGATATCCTCGCTGCCAGGCCTTGGGAAAATACAATCTCTGGAGAGACTCTGGGTCAATAATAATACTCTGGCTGGCCCCCTTGGGGATGATTTGGAGAATCTAGTCAACCTGAAAGAGATTGATGCGAGATTCAATGAGATTTCTGCAATTGAAGGTCTGACGCAGCTGATTCGTCTGGAGAGCCTGCTGATCGGCCATAATTCTGTTTCCTCCTTTTATGGCTCATTCGCCAAGCTGCGATTTTTTATCATGGACCATTGTCCCGTTACAGATTTCCACATCACTGGGCAAGTTCCCACCCTAGTAACTCTCAATATTGCGTCCGCAAAGCTTGTCCAGTTCAAGGACTCCATGTTCTCCAACATACCAAACCTAATGAAACTTGTCCTCGACAAGAACCACTTTGTCACTTTGTCTCCATATATTGGATATCTTCGGAAGCTGGAGCATTTCAGCATTGCAAAGAATCCGTTGTCCCAGTTACCACCCACTATCGGTTGTCTAACGGAGCTGAAAAGTTTTAATCTGAGGGAGTGTAATTTAAGCAAGCTCCCATCTGAAATATGGTGTTGTCACCGACTTGAGGTGCTTAATGTTTCTTCTAACGTTCTTGACGCTTTCCCTAAACCCCCTGGAGCACGCCCACGCCTACCCTCCGCCGACGGTATATCGACTACCACTCCAGTCACTACTCCTGGATTGACTGGTGCTCCTAACTATGAAGAAATTGGGAGAATGGAAGGGTTTGAAGCGCGGCGACCTAGCCAAGCTTCTGCAGGTTATCTCAGCGTGGCGAGCTCCCCGTCCGATCCCCCCAGGAAAATGTCGGTCACATCAATCGGTGGAGGCCGGAAACAGTCCGTAGCATCCCGATCCGAGGCTGATACGGTGAGAAAGGACTCTACGTACTCCCAGAAAAGCCTCAACACATTTTCTCTATCGCTAAGGCATCTATATCTTGCGGATAATCGGTTAGAAGATGATATTTTTCACCAACTCGTGCTTTTGTCTGAATTACGTGTTCTGCACCTTTCATATAACGAATTAACGGAATTTCCACCGGGTGTTTTGAGACGGCTACTTTTTCTGGCGGAACTACATCTTTCCGGAAATGAACTCAGCGCCCTTCCCTCTGAAGACCTTGAAGAATCCAGCAATCTTCGGACGCTTTATCTAAACGCGAATAAATTCCAAGTTCTTCCCGCTGAACTTTGCAAGATCAATAAACTCGCTGTTTTAGACATTGGCAGCAATTCTTTAAAATACAACGTTTCGAATTGGCCGTACGACTGGAATTGGAATTGGAATCGTAATTTGAGGTACCTTAATTTCTCAGGTAACAAGAAATTTGAGATAAAAGGAAGCTCCTCTTACGCGTCAGGCGCAAACCATGTTGGTGGGACAGATTTGACCAGCTTTAACTCTCTTAGCTACATTAGAGTATTGGGACTGATGGATGTTACGCTCACTATCAGGAACGTTCCTGAAGAGATGGAAAATAGACGTGTTCGCACATCTGCATCGGCTTCTGGGTTAATATCGTATGGTGTCGCGGACACTCTTGGTACTACTGAGCATCTTTCTATGATTGATATGGTCGTTCCTCGATTTCGAGGAAGTCCCGTGGAGACAATTATGGGGTTATTTGATGGGTATCCTTCCTTGGATGCTGGGTCAAAAATTGCTAAATATCTGCATGAGAACTTTCCTGCAACGTTTGCAGCCGAGTTAAATAAGTTACGGACATTGAAAAATGAGACTGCAGAGGATGCTTTACGCCGATCTTTTCTATCACTGAATAAAGAGCTAGCTACGGTAGTACCGCTACCCACTGATGACCGAGAGACCTTACTCTGGGATCGGTCGGACAAACCCCTTCCCCTTGATGACGCCCACTCTGGCGCAGCTGCGACGATCATGTATCTTCGCAATATGGACCTCTTCGTTGCCAATGTTGGCAATGCACAAGCTGTCTTGGTTCAATCAAACGGACAGCATAAGTTTCTTACGGCGCACCACGATCCTGCGGAAAAATCAGAAAGGAATCGCATTAGGGCAACGGGTGGATACGTTTCACGGAACGGGCAGTTGAATGATCTCCTGCCGGTTTCGCGATCATTCGGGTATTTTCGTGATATTCCCGCTGTCATGGCTGCCCCACATACGCTGAAAATAACGTTAACATCACAAGATGAAATGATAATCCTTGCGTCAGGGCAATTGTGGGACTATGTTACCCCTGATGTGGTAGTGGACGTTGCTCGAGCTGAGCGTGCGGATTTGATGATCGCATCTCAGAAGATTCGTGACCTTGCAATGTCATATGGCGCTACAAGCAAGCTAATGGTGATGATCGCCGGCGTGAGCGACCTCAAGCGACGCCAGAAGAACAAGCTCACAAAGAGTGCAAATATTCCCATGGGCCCGACCGCCCCGTTGAGCGAAGAAAGTATACTTCTCACCAGTAAGCGAGTCAAACGACCCCGTGACGCGCCGAGCGACTCTAGACTAGCAAGACTGGATCGAGTCGAGGCCCCGACCGGAGACTTGGCTATTGTATTTACGGATATCAAGAAATCTACGTCGCTCTGGGAAACTTACCCTATAGCCATGCGATCCGCTATTCAAATACATAACGATCTATTCAGGCGACAACTTAGTCTAATTGGTGGGTTTGAAGTCAAGACTGAAGGTGATGCGTTCATGGTTTCTTTTAGTACCGCAACTGCAGCATTGCTGTGGTGTTTTACGTGTCAGACCCAATTGCTTGACGCTCCTTGGCCAACTGAAATTCTTGAAGCGCCTCCTTGCCAAGAACGATTTGACATGGATGGTAATCGTATATATCGAGGTTTGTCGGTTCGAATGGGTATGCACTGGGGCCAGCCGGTGTGCGAGAAGGACCCTGTGACCGGTCGTATGGATTATTTCGGCCCAATGGTCAATCGTGCCTCCCGTATATCAGCAGTCGCAGACGGCGGGCAGATATTCGTTTCTTCCGATTTTGTTGCTGAAATCCAACGGACATTAGAAACATTCGCTGACTATGAGCGAGGCAACTCGACAGGATCAGAGGATACCTGGCCAGATGACTTTTTAAATAACTCTATCCGCAATGATTTATACCAGCTTAGTACACTTGGATTTGAGGCGAAAGATCTTGGCGAACGCAAATTGAAAGGCCTAGAGAACCCTGAATTTGTATACTTGATGTATCCGCACTCGCTGTCAGGACGTCTAGTCTATCAGCCCGATTTGCTCGAAGAGCAGAATGAGACCATGGCCCCTGGGACGTTAGGGAGAAATTCGCAGTTGAATATCGATGCAGACCAGTTCTGGCGATTAATGAAAGTCGGTCTCCGGCTTGAGGCTTTTTGCAGCGCTCTGGAGAATCCGAATGCATCTACGTTGGTAGAGCCAGATATTAATATGATCAATGCGCTGAAGGCTAGAGGTGGAGAGATCACTGATGCTTCTGTTCTGAATTTGCTTGAACATCAGATTGCTCGGATCGAGGTGATTTTTGTTTCAGCTCCTAACTCTTTGGTTTATTGCTAACAATACCATAGACTTGTACCAACACGCTTGCCATTCGCCATATGATGCGGCCTCTTCGACCTGGGCATACACTTGAGGACCACGCTGTCCCCATGGTCGAAATTATAGCGCAACTACAAGTCCAACTTGCCGAGTTCAAAGCCTTGAAGGAGCAAATTAATATTGTGAGCGCTGACCTCTCCCTCCCAGCATCCTCAATTGGTACGCCGGCAGCTTCGGTAGCGTTTGGTGTACACCAGACGTCGGCTACTTCCACCGTAGTTGATCTCCGCAGCGAAAGTCGAAGGAGAGGCAGTGAATTTTCAGGCGTGGGCACTATTTAATGATATATACTGGGCGGCGGCTATCTTGTTCTGCCGGTGTTGCACTGTATACTGGAGTAGTTACTTCTTGATCTTTTTCTCCTGGTCATTTTCCTTCTTGCATATCTTTTGCTCCTACCCCTCTTTTGGTTTGCCTCCTGGTTAATATTTGGCTTTATTCACATGCTTCACTCTTTTGTTGGCCACTTAATACCCGTCTCGGTTTCTGAAATGAATGTAAAAAAGCCCTTCCTTTTTTTTATGGACATAAATAAGTACCCATTACGCTGCACATAATCAATTGGACTACTCCGTAGTTTTGATGCCAAGGCCTAGGTTCGCATTGTAAATGGCTTCAGCCACAGAGGCATGTGGCGGATATATCTAGTCTTGGCAGTGGCTTGATTGCTGTTTGAATCACAGACAAACACAACCCAACTAGGTTATCGCCGCCGCTGCCAAGTTGCTTCCAGAGCTGCCTGATCGCGACGCGCAGGAGAGCTTCATGGACATATCTCTCTTTAATACCATTCATAATTGCTGTGGACTGTCCAATTTTTACTATCTGAATCAACAGACGCCGTCGCTCTTTCACTTTTTATGGTGCCAGTGAGGCGGACAAGGTTCTGTTGCCCTGGATACCACACCACTTGTTTGTCGATACTCTCTGGGCTTGCATTCCTAAATATTTTCACACACTCTTATTCGCCTGCGATCCCGCCAATCCTTGCTTTTCTGATCGCTACGATATTCGACAATTGGAGAGAGATTTAATCTCCATCGGTAACACGCCGCAGACATCGGCTGGCGCTCCATCTGGCCAGATATCATCAACGCCATCATGTCTACCTACGACAGCGGCGACGAACTCGCCTATTTGACTCCTGGATTTGACCTCAATTCACTGACAGTGCCGCGGCTTCGCTCTATCCTCGTCACCCATGATATCTCATACCCTACATCAGCGAAAAAGGCGCAGCTTGTTACCATCATAGAATCCGAGGTTTTACCGAAGGCCAAACAACTCCTAAGACAACGGGACCGCATTCAGAGAACAAGCGTGGGAATTATAGATATGTCAAGCAGCCAGGAAAGCATCGAAGAGGATGACAACAGCGCATCACACCCTCCCCCAGCTACACCTTCAACGAGAAAAGGAAGATCACGGCCAAGTACCAGAGCGTCTACGGCTGATATAGGTGATACCATTCCTCCACCATCAACGGATCGACGGAGGACTACACGATATAGTTCGAAGCATGCTCGTGCGTCAGATACCGAAGAAACTGGGGAGGATATCAATGCCGTTGAAGCCACACCGAAAGCCACTGGACGAAAATTGAGAAAAAGTGAAGCATACCCAACGCCGCATGCGTCAGTAGCGCCGATTAATGAGACCACCCCCGTTTCCATCAAACGTGAAAGCCGAGATGCCAGCGTTTTTTCAGATGAGAACCCGTTTCAAAGTGGATCACCATCAGTCGCGTCAGGTGTCAGAAGTGTAAGTTCGGAAGTGAAGAGAAAGGGCCCCAGACACTCTACACCAGCAGCTCTATCTACGGATGAAAGAAGGAGACGTAAGGCGGAAACGCCGCCATCAAGTGTATCCAAGCGCGGTGATCGGGGTTTTGTGGTGCCAACAAGCTCAACGTTCGAAGCACCAATCACAGGGCTAAAATCTTTAGGAGCAGATGGGCTAGAAGACGACGAGTTAGCTGCAGGGGAGGAGTTTAGTCCTGACGAGCAATTGGCTATGATGCAAGCACAAGCCACTCCTCGAAAACCTTCAGTAAAAAGACAACGGCAGAAGCAGGGGGCAGGCAGTCAATTCATTTCTTGGTTTGTGATCGCTTCTCTGATTTCTGGAGTTGCACTTTGGTGGAGAAAGGAAAAGATTGAGATCGGCTATTGCGGAGTTGGTAAACCGCATTGGTCGCTTGAAGCCACAAAAGTTCCTGAATGGGCCAATGTCTTGGAACCCAAGTGTGAACCATGTCCTCAACACGCCATCTGCCGGCCGAGCTTCGAAGCTGTCTGCGAACAAGATTTTGTTCTCAAACCACACCCATTGTCTCTTGGGGGCTTGATTCCCTTGGCAGCAACATGTGAACCAGATAGTGACAAGCTACGCCGAGTGAAAGTAGTCACAGACAAGGCTGTCGATGAGCTGCGCGAACAAAGAGCGAGATACGAGTGCGGAGAGACAGAAAAAGATGGCAGTAAGGAAGTCGCCTCTCCTGAGATGACCTCCGCCGAACTAAAACAACGAGTTAGCAATTCCAAACGAAAAGGCATGAGCGATGAGGAGTTCGAGGAGCTCTGGAGAGGTGCCATTGGTGAAATTGCAGGTCGTGAGGAGGTTGTGACGAGTACAAGGTAAGCATAATTATCTTAGGAGTTTCTTAAGGCTGCATGTTTTCATTTTATATAATGTGTCTTGGGAACATGCTATTCACTTTCTGACCTGGGAATTTCCGACTAACAGTAACGACCACGCATCCACAGTCCAACCTCACCTTCAGGTATCAGATTCAGTTCAACCTCTCTCGCCAAACTCTCCTTCACCTGCGCCATCAAGCGCCACCTTCGACTCTCTCTCGTCGCGTATCGACTCCCTCTTCTCATTTTAGCCATAACATCCTCTTTCTGTATTTATATACGCTCGCGCATTCTCGCTAAACGTTCTGACACTGCGCGCATCCCATCTCTCGTCAGCATGACTCTCGATCGTTTGGCAACACAGGCGGCTCTACACGCTCGTGGTGAAGCGCTGGAGCCCTGGATCTCTATTGGACAACTTCGTGATGACGTGCTTCGGGACGAACTCAAGAGGGCTCGACGAGAAACACTCTGGAACGGAGTAAAAAGGATCGTAGAAGGAAATGCAAATGTCCGGGCGTCTGTGCGCGAAGGACGCGGTGGCGATGTGTCGAGGGTGTGGGAATGGATTGGTGGGATTCGAGCTATTGCTGGCGGCGACTTTGAATCTCCAGCGAATCGACTAGACGGGTCGAAAGTTCGGTTTTCGCTCCCACTGCCTTCGACGCCAGGAGAGGTTGGCAATGAGACCCCTGGTAGTCGAGGGATAAAAAAGTGGGAGGAGGGAAGGGCAGTGTATTAACCCTGGCCCACCAATCCTTTTCACCACCTTTATTTTTCCTAGTAGTATCTTCCTGTACATACACATGCATCAGAATGCCTTTGGACTTGTTTTATAGCCTAGTTGTCAAGGGGCGTGTTTCTTTAGTGCGTTTCTATTATCATAGGCATATCCACACTGCATTCCACTTCATTTGTCATTAAAAAAAAAGGGCCTTTATTCGTAGCGTTAAGGATAAATATAAGTAATATCACATTCCATGGGGCTGTCCTTTGCTATCTTCAAGAGCACTCCTTCATCCTATGTCCACTCAAAGTCGAGCATCATGAAGTAGCACATGAGAAGGTGTTGGAGAATGACTACCAAACCATCTCGTCAGATGGCTAATCTTGAAATCATTTATGCATATAATGGCTCTTAGTCTAAGTGTAAAATTTATAAACAGGAAAGCAATATAATTTTAAATGACAAATATTAGCAATAGCAGAAGTTATTTTATAATTTGCTTGATTTTTCGATCATCTGGCGAGCTGGAGGCAAAACGGGCCAGATCTGGCGCCGCTTTCGGCCCTCAACCCGCCAAAACTTTTCTCAACGCACTCTCTCAGGTACCGTCCACGCACCATCCACGCACCACACCTCGCACCTCGTTGCACCACGAACCCGACCACCCTCATCAATCACTCGAGTGCTCCACCAGTCACCCTGCTTCACCCTGCTTCACCCTGCTTCACCCTGCTCCATCCTGGGCACTCTCTCGACATCGTATTTCCGCAAGCTGGAAATGGCGTCGCATCTCTTTCTGCCTATCTGGCCACGGCCACGGCCACGATTTGCCGTGGCCTGTATGCTCACCCAGCGGCTACATCATGATACACCCTGGCTCGTAAGCAAAACGTGAGCAAAGGGGCAACAAAAATGGTGCCCTTTTGCTTACCTGTCAGGCCCGCCATGATCTGCCAGTGGCCATCTCCTTTCTTCTCTCTGGGATATTTTATTCTGTCCTCACTCTTTCTTTGGGTGATCACTACCAGCTATACCCAGCCAGGTCTTTGATGCTCCTTCTGTGATTGATCCTTCTCTCTCTCTCTTCCATGCTGTCTCTATCTTTACCAAACCAGCTGACAGGATGGCCATCTCTGGAGCAGAGAATGATCCTCTTGCTTTGATCAGTGATGTGGATAGTGGTTTAGATGATGAATACTTCTCAGATGATGAAGGTCATGAAACAGATTATATCTCTGTCTGTGATGATGATGTAGACAAAGATGATCTAATCAATGTGCTGGATGACAAGCATTCCTGACTTCTCAAAGAACTAGCTGATGCATTGAAGAATGATGATGACTGGCTCTGCAATGAGAAGGAGCATTCATCAGAACACTATCTTGAAGAGAAAGTCAATCTTAACCCATCCAGTCTTCAACAGTGATGATACAGCCCAAGGATTCAGAAGAAACTTAACTGAATCAAAGAGCATTGGAAGCAGTGAGTACTTTCTCAAGAACTATTGCTCTGTCTAAGTCCTGTGAGCTAACTAATTGTCTGTCATCATAGATACTGCAAGTTTGTCAAGTGGAATCCTGCTGAAGCATATGATGCTCTCACCATACAGTCCCTGGAAAGATTTTCTCAGCTGGGTGTGTGATCAGCACCAAGGCAAGAATGGGAGATGTTGAGAAATCAAGTGTCTCAGCTCTCTTGAGACATTCTGAAAATGGTACCAGCTTGTCTACAAATGTGAAGCCAACAAGAAGATTGATGAGATGATCATCAGACAGGCTCAGGATGTAAGTGGACTTGCTTGTCTTCCAGTGGTGGTACTGAACTGACCATTTCCTAGTTATTGAAACTCATTGCCGATGAAAAACTCCTCAGCCGTCAGAAACGGGAGAAGGCGACAATGTATGTCCAGGACCTTGTGGAGTATTGCCGTGTACTACTGGCAACAACGGAGATGCTGTTTCTGCTTGGCTGGCTACGCATCCAATTGATCCTCTTCTGCTAGCTTGCTGGGTACACGGGGAATCGACCAGAGGCATTACTGAACCTTCGATACCGGCATTTGCAGTTGACCCTTGTCCGGGACCCGGGGAGTGAGCATCCTCGTCTTGTGATTGAGCTTACCGCTGAGTTCACAAAGGGGTTTCTGGGAATGAAGGATGCGTAAGAACACCTTTGACTATTTTGATATGATAATTCTGGCTGACCACAAAGTAGCAATACATTCCCGCTTCCGGAGGTCATATATGATCCCACACTCATCCTGAGCCCGCATGTCTTACTGCTGGGAATGCTCTTCCACATCAAGGCCTTCCAATCGCCGAACATTGACTGCCCAGAAAATCTCTACAGCCTGAATGTTCTACCAGGCTTAAATGAACAGAGACTGCCACTTCGAGAGGAATTAGCCAATAAATACGTCTTCTGCGAGGCAATCCAACAAGGGGAGGTAGTCAGACTCGCCCTCGATTTGAAGTACTCCTATGGCAAACTGAAGTACCGAATGAAGAAAGGCGGTGAGATCACAGGCTTTTTCCAGATCGTCAAGCCATACGTGCTCCGTAATGGTGCAGCAAAAGCATACAATAAAAGCCGTAGGTGCTCACTGGTTCTCCCTCTCTCTTGTTTCTATGCTAATACCAGGTGATGCAGCGGATGTCAGCGAGCCTCTCCAGAACCTAATCCTTCAACATTCCCGTATTGACACACTTCTAAAACACTACCTTGACCGCAACATCACAGCTGACGTCCTCAGCATCTATCGTGGCCTTGAACCACAGAAGGCTATCATGGACATGCTGTGCTCGATGAGCCGGTCCATTGACCCTCGCCGACCAGCTTCACAAAATAAACAAGATTCTTCTCAAATCCTTAAATCTGCTCCGCAGGCCGGTCACTGGTTGTCCGCCCGCCCACTGCCTCCTCTTCGCAATACAACCTCTTCAAAAAGAGTAGAGAGAAGGGTTGGAGAAAAAGAGAGCAAGGGTCTTTATGAAATCTAAGTGGTGTCAGCACTTCATTGCTGCAGAACGACTACATGATTAGATCCCCTTAGACAAGACAAAATAAAGCCAAGGGTAGTAGTATGTCTCATCATGAACTGGATCCAAGATAATTGGCAGATATATCGTGCGCCATTCTTCTAGGGTAGCATCATTGAAGTATTCTGGGTCCATTCTCACTCGTCGTGCCTTGCAATACTCCCAGTACGCAGGATACCATCCAGCCTGGCCCCAGTCAATAACTGCTGCCACTTTTGGATTCGGTCCCCGCGACAGGAGGATATTGGGTGGGACAAGATCATCATGCGTGAATATAATGGGCATGTTGCTGCTAATTTCAATTCCGCAAGCATCTTGAAACTGCTGGATGGTGTTCGCACCTTGGAATGGCCCGGTAAGTTCTGGATGACACGCAAGAAAGATGTCGTTCAGTGATTGCTTGCCTAGGCTATCTATAATATAGGGTTCCAGGTTAGCTGTGCTTGCATGTTGCTTCCAAGGGAACTCGCTCACTGATATAGTGGTCATGTCCATCTTGCCCTAAAGCCCTCCATGTCTTCACCAGGTGCTTGAGTTCCTTGCAGATAGCTCGTCTCTCATTGTTGCTCATGTCACTCCATCTCTCCTGCAAGGTCTCATCCTCAACCAAGGACATGTAAATAAACCTCTGACCCCCATCCTCAGCCCAGCCAAAGACCTCAGGGACGGGCACTTGGCCTTGCAATTTCTTGCGTACCATCATTTGAGTCTGAGCCTCAACAATAGTTACGTCAGCTCCGTACTTGACGAACAGTCCCAGTGATGAGATCATGACGGGTGGTGGACGGTTGAAGCTTGCGGTGCGGATATTGTCTAACTTCTTGTTGATGGCTCTGATCCTGGCCGGCGTAGGAAGCGCAGGCGCTCGCCGCTCCTTGAAGAAGCTGGATTTGGGAAAGATCTGCATCTGGTTGGAGACGGACGAGTCCTCAGAGCTGGTGCTTAGTTTTCAAGTATCCGCGGTCGACGTTGGATGTAGAAGACGACGCGAGTGAGGTAGGGAGCTCTTAGACTTCTTTTGGGAATGTGTTTGGGGAGAGCTCGCAGGCACATAGTTGCCGAAATCGCCTGGTTTTACAAGGTCCGTTTGTTCGCCTGGCAACGGGTGGCAGGAGAGCATCCCCTGAGGTTTGGCGCTGATAGGGCAAATGTGAGATGCAACGAGTAAACCTGGTCTTTGAGATGATAATTGATCTAAATACAGAAGCAAACCAGGGCGCTGCGAACGAGTTAAATCCATTGACTGGGTGAGTCAGGCTCTGCCAAGCAAAGCCCGCCAAGAATGGCTCGTCATTTGAGCTCCACCAATCCTCAGACCTTCCACTTCGGATGAGTCAGAAATGGGCTAGGCCCAATGTAGCGTAGCGTAGTTATAAGCTTTGGAGCTAGACCCTTACGGGTCAGGTTTTGACCGAATTACCAGAATGGGTTAGTTCAAAACACCAAATTCGCGCTAAAGAACCTTAACAGCACGCGTCTGAGATGATAAGGTAAACTCGCCAGATGATCGTTTACTTGATAAATGACCTAGAAACTATCTTTTAAATGAAAAACAGATGCGCCATACAGTACATACTATAATGATCAGAGTGCAATATCAAGAAATAGCCACCAACATAAAAGTGATGCCAATGGTATTCTACCGTGCATCTCGAAGCAACAGAGCCAGGGTCTTCTACCGTGGAGAGTATTACATGACATTGCAGCAGGCCAGATGTAGTCAATGGGACTTGCCGTTAGATACCGCTGGTGCTTCACCCGGCGCTGGGTACTCGCGTACCACAGTGTCAAAGGCTTGGGCGACGTATTTCACATTGCTCGTGTTCACTGCACAGACCAGTCAGCCAGGCTCTTCGACCATTTCAAAACGGCCTGGGAAGCAAAAAGCGAACTGGGGAGGGGAGGGGGGGGGGCCAGGCGGGGTAGGAAACAGCCCATGTCGGGCCCTGCATGCGAGACGCGGGACGCCAGAACTTACATCCAGAAATCGATACCCGGCCGGAGTCCAGCAGGTAAATGTGATATCTCTCGTTCAGCACGCGCACCTGCTCCTTGGTCAGGCCGGTGTACGAAAACATGCCGATTTGGTTGATGATGTGTTCCCAGGTGCCGGGCGTGTTGAGGCGCTTGAGCTCGTCGTACAAGGCGCGTCGCATCGACTTGATTCTGCTGCTCATCGTGATGAGGTCCTGCTCCCAGTCCTTTTTAAGCTCTGGATCGCCCAGCACTGTGGCGGCGAGTCTGGCGCCTGGTTTGCTTCTTGTCAGTGTTCTCATCCTCCAGGCTGCTGATTGATGCTAGGGACACCTACCGTATGCTGGTGGCGTGGAAATTTCTCCTCTCTGCAGCTCGACGGCCTGGCTGCGCGCCCTCTGAGTGGCATCGGCTGTGCGGCAGACAAGGTGGAACGCACCCACACGCTGGCCATACAGACCCAGGTTCTTGCTGAAGCTCTGCGCGACGCACAGCTCCATGCCACGGGACGCAAATTCTCGAATCGCCCAGGCGTCGTTGTTCAAGTCGCCGGACGCGAAGCCTTGATATGCCGAGTCGAAGAACGGGAACACCCCCTTGCGCTCGCAGAGGTCGGCGATCTTATGCCACTGAGCCCGGGTAGGGTCAATACCAGTGGGGTTATGCGCACACGCGTGCAGGAGGACTACATCTCCCTTGCTAGCTTCTTTCTCTAGAATGCTCATCATGCCATCGAAGTCCAGCGTGCGAGTGGGAGCATGATAGTACGGGTATGTGCGACGCTCGACAGGGCTACCAGTAGTTCCAGAGGAGACCAAGTCCCACAGCAAGTGGTGGTTGACCCATGTTGGGTCAGAAATCCATACTGTTCGTTTCTGTCCCTGTGCAAGAGGAGGGAGGAAATCGGCTAAGAATCTGGCTCCAATATGGTTTGCTCCGGTTCCTGAGACCGTCTGCAGACTGGCAATGCGGTCCTTCTCTACGGGAGAGTCTGCTCCGCCAAACACAAGGTCTCGAGACAGATCGATGAACGGCGAATATCCTGGAATCGGCAGATACTCATGGTCAAAGGTTGGGTCTTCCAACAGACGTTCTTCAGCCTAAAGCTTTTGTTTTAGTCCACATTGCATGCCTTCGCATGACTCAGAGGTCTCACCTTTCTAACAGCAGGCAGCCGCCAGCTTCTCGCCTCGTTGTCTCTATATACGCCGGCCCCAAGGCTCACCTTTTCTGGGAAAGGGTCCGCGCTAAAGACACCCATCAGAGTGAAGACTTCATCGGGAGGGGCAGTGGCCAGCTGCGAGAACAGGCTCTCCGGCTGCATGGGTGCCATGGGAGCGGAATGAGAATGGATACACAGGACGCGAATGGTATGACTAGACGGTATACGTCAGGCGTGTGATGGTCTAAGCTTCGACAGCGGTGGTGACGGGTGGCAGCAGCTTTATCTGGGGGGATTTACAAGGGAATGGCTCGCGTGGATAAAGGGAAAAAAGTCAACGAGAGTGGGCGGCCGTCACCGTTTTTAGCTCCCTTCCTGCGCCGGATCCAACTCGCAGCGTAACAAGCGTCACAATGGGGTTCGGTGGGTGCGGATACCCACGGGCGAGTCGCACAGAGAGCAAGATGCGCCAGGAATCTGGTTTCACAGGGCCAGGGCTCATGCACGGCTGGGATCTGCCTCCGAGTTCCTCGACCGTCTGGCGACCACCCTGCTTTCTGCGGCTGCTGCCGCGCCGAACGCTGTCCCCTTTGCCTGCTGTTTCTCGTCGGAACTTTTCACCCACATCGCCACAGCAAAGGATTTCCTGCGACGGGGCCCGGACCGAGTCTTATGTCAGCAAGCTTGCCAATCAAAGGGCGTCGCGGCTGAACTGCCGGCATTACGCGATCGCCACGGCGGCCTGCTCTGGCTGTTGCCAACAACCTCGGGTGGGCCGGCGAATGGCAGCTGGCAATGTGACAACAGCGCGGCCTGGTAATGAGCCCGCGATACTACTACTACCGCCCATATCGCCGTCCGACTTAGGGCTCAGGGCTAGGGTTTCCCCAAACTCCGATTAATCCCCGGCCCCGGTGCGATCGCGCCTGTCTTCTCCTGGCCTAGCGCCGGTATTTCAGGAGAAGCGCGGCGGCATTTCCTGAAATGGCCGCCTCCAGCCGCCGGTCAGATGACGTGGGTCTTATCGTCTGTGCTTAGTCAGCGCCACCCAGACTAGCGCTCAGAAGATTAGGTAGGGAGCTATGCTGCTGTTAATGCAGGCCGAACCAAGCCGGCATCTAAAAGCAGAGAAAAAATACGACGTCAGAGAGGAGCCCCAGTCTCCCATAGCCGAGCAGGGGACTCCGCATTGCTCTCGTTCTCCATGCGAAACTACGAATGCAAGTCTTATGGTATAACTACTGGAAAAGTTGCTGAGTCCACGAGTGGATTGAGTGGAAATGCCAAAATGATATATACTACACACAATCTGTAGGAATCTACCATCTATTGCGCCGAGCGCTGAGCCGCCAGCCTGCCTAAGCTATCTATTCTTCATAGAACGGGTCGTTGGAAGAGTCCTTCTCGCGAGCGTACTCCAAATAATACGCGATATTGTCCGCCTTCTGGGCATCATAGATATGCTCCACCAACGCCAGTAGCCCATCCATTCCCGCGGTGACCCCGGACGAAGTCCAAATATTCCCATCAACAACCCATCGTGCTCGCCCGATCCAGTTCACCTTCGGGTATAGGGATATCGTTTCCTTGAGAGCAAGCTTGTTTGAAGTTGCATTCCTACCATCCAAAATGCCTACATGAGCTGGTAACTTGGACCCTGTACAGATGGTGAACAGGTACTTTAGTTTTGGGTAGAGATCGTGAATGAGCTTGGATACCGGCTCCCTGATTCTATCATCTCGGTTGCCCGTGCCGCCTGGGACAAGGAGGACGTCGATGCTTTCCGGCAGATTATCGTACGTGTGTGTCGGCACCACGCTCTGAGAGCAGGATCCTTTGTTCCAGGTTAAACCAGGTCTAGGGAGTGGCGTAGTGCTAACGGGTTCCAGCGTCGGCGCGAGAATGAAGAGATTAATGTTCTCTGTGCTGGCGAGCGAGTTCAGAACGTCGAGCGGTCCAAAAGCATCCAACGCCTGGAAGCCAGGGTACAGTACCATAGCATAATTGACCGGAGCTTCCAACGAACACTCAAGTCAGTCAGGAATCTCACGTGCAACCTTGTTGTCAAGGGGGTAAAGACCTGTCCCAGTGGCCGCTGTGTTCTTGCTCATGATGGCGGTTGTGAAATGAACCAGATAGTTCGTATGTCAGGGAGAAGTCCTTGTCCAAGGGCGTATCTATCCAAGCATGTAACTAGATGTTCTGTTAACACATGGCGATACATGCAATGCAGAAGGAAATTCCAAATTAAGCAAAGGTATCATAAACACATCAGTGACTAGAATTCATGATCCAAGACGAGCCGTCCGACAATCATATATACATCTAAGGATATTCTCGTTTAAAACCACGCCGCTTACAAACGACTGTACAGGTACATATTCAAAGTAAAAAGGCGGTCGCTGTGCAGGTCGGTGGTCCGTATTAAAAACCGGAGACAGCCAGCGGCGCTGTTGCGGGGGTATGAGAGATAGTTGTCAACTTACCTAGTAAGCACACCAGGGGGCCGCCAGGAGTAGATGAATTGCTATATACCAACAGATAATTTTCAAATTCTATACTCTGTGGAAAGCAGGAAAGGAGGTTGTTCTTGTTTATATACTCGGTTTCTGGGAATCAACTCCGAAGCCCAAAACCCCCTCCTTCGATGACTAAGACCGGCGTTATGAATGTGCGACTGCGCGGTAGAACGGAGCGACTACGCGACGACTGGGACGAAAAGAGAAAATGAATGAATGTGTTCATATCCTTGAAGGGGAAATTGTGGCGGATGGTCTCTGCAAGGCGCAGGGACGGAGAATCCTGTATTACTTAGGTATGTGAAAAGAAGGCAGATCCATTATGTCCGGAGATAACATCCAGTAGACTCCATATGAACCAGAAATTGGACGCGCCTTCATGTAAATTCCACCAGAGGAAGACCCCTCTGTCCAACTGCAGCGTTTACATCGCCACGAATTCTATGCAGAGCACTCTTCCAGGCATCTAGTGACTTGCTTTGCTCCGCTTCCGAAAGCCCGTCAGCGTCTTCGTCCGTATCGTCACTGCTATCCAATAACCAGTCCAGCCACTTTACGACGGCGACAGCCTTCGCTACGTCTCTTTCTTCAAGAATTACCCGCCTTAGGTATTTCGCGAGGGCACTCACGTCCTCTTCAAACGGCCCCTCAGCCTGGAAGGAATTATACCACTCACTCATTGCATCGCGCAGGTCTGGAAGCGACGACAGTTTTCGTGAAGTAAACGTCGGTTTGGGTGGCGGAGGCGCAAAGTGTAGGAGCTTCTGCTCTGGTGGGCGCCCTGCAGGTTTAGGTGCTGCTGGTTTCCGCGCATCGGGTATGTTGAGTCCTCCTCGCTTCTGCAATCGGGCTCGTTTTTGCTCTTCGACGACCTCGCGGCGAATATCCTCCGGCAAAGCTGCCAGGAAATCTTCCGAGATACTCTCTATACCTTCGTCAATGACCGATGATCCCCCCTGATCCTCGTCGACTGGAAGTGACGTGGATGGAGATGGTCGGCCAAGTATAAAATTGGACTGCATCAAAGTAGCATTTCCTCTTCCTTTACTGGTGGTTGGCCGGCTGTGGTCTCGATTAGCCCGAGATTTTGTGGGAGTAGTACTGGCTTTGGATCGCTTCTTTTTTGATCCAGCTGAAGGCCGAGGTGGACTGTCAGATGATAGCCCATATTGGGCCAACACTTCCGCACGTACATCTTCCGGTAAAGCATCTAGAGTCTCCAAATCAAGCTGAGATCGATGGGGCAACGCCACTGGTGATGCAGGTTTAAGAAGTCTTTTGGAAGGACTCTCTGACTCCTGGAGAGTGGGTCGTGGACGTTTACGCATAGATACTAATTTTGACCTGATATCCCCAGGAAGCTCTGCAAGTGCTTGCGAGTTGACTTGGGAAGGCAAGATAAATTGTGTTCCAGTGACGTTAAGCGGTTTCTGGGATTCGTCAGTAAGAATAGGGGCATTGTCTACGAAGAGATGACATTCTTGTTTCTTTGGAGTCGTTATTTCGTCTAGGTCTGAAGACATTGCCCGTTTCCGGGGACTCGAGACGCCGAAGTCTAATTGACGCTGGCTGTTCTGCATCTCGCCAGAAGCGTCGTGTTTTATCGGCTCCAATTTTGTCATTTGGACTCCAAGTCCTCTAAGGTCTCCTGGCGCAAAATTGAAGTGTCTCAGGATAGCGACGGCTTCTTTGCCAAGTTTGTCATTGGAGTTTGTGGCGACTCCCAGTACAATGCTTTTGTTGAAAGTATCGCACTTTCCATGCCCAAGATGTTTTGGGGGCTCTAGAGGAGCATCAGAAGACCTTCGCATGATTCTCATCGTTAACTGCTTCCCTTTAACTCCGTTTTCCACAAGCCTTCGGTGCAGCTCATCGCACAGATTGCACACAAACTGCTCTGCTTGCTCTTGGGTAACGAAGCGGATTCCCCAGTTGATCTCTGCTGACACGGATTTCCGAGGGGTAACATCTCCAACTTCAGAATGATCTATTCCCCGCGCATATTCCCATAATTTCATGCCGGTCTTAGGCCCCATATTCGCAATAAGTCTTTCTTTTGGTAGCTGACGAATATCCTTGACAACTTTGATGTTCAATTCTCCGAGCTTGGCTCCCAGACTGTACGCCACACCTGGAAGTTGTTGGACTGAAATATCACCGATGAAGTCAAGCACATCTTCTGGCTTTAATTGAAACTGGCCTGCTGGTTTTGCTTTTCGTAGCGCCAATTTGGCTTGCAGGATGTTTCCACCAATTCCCACGGATACTTCGCATCCAGTCTGTCGTTTCACTGAATCACGTAAACCATGAGCCACCTCATCAGCTTTCGCTTGTTCTCTCCAGATAGAATCTTCGGATGCTGCTCCTCTTCCATCAGAGCCAGCTGCGTCAAAACATAAATTGGAAATATCTATGAATGCTTCATCAATACTGACACTTTGAATGATTCCTTCAATGTCGAGTATGGCCTCGTAGAATTTTCGGCTAGCATCCTCATAAGCGGGAAAGTCGTATGGTAGCACCGTTAATTCAGAACACAATTTTAAGGCACCTTGCATCCACATGCCATTCTTAACTCCAAATGCGCGAGCAGGATAGTTGCAACTAGCTATCTCGGAACCGCCGCCTGAGCCATGTGCGATTGCCACTGGCTTGTCGACTAGGTGCGGATGCTTTCTGATTGAAACAGATGCAAAAAAGCAATCGAAATCAACATGAAGAATGTATCTTCGATCCCTAAAAACACCCTTTTTAGCTACAATAGTCGGTGGGATTTTTGAAAGTGTTGCTTCACGAAGTTTTGCTTTCAACTCGGCTTTCCATGTTGATAGATGGTGAAGGCGGGACTCTCTGTAATATTGCTGGATGAAATCGGGGTTCACAACACTCGAATTTCGCATGAGCGGGTTTGAAAGAAGGTGCTCATTGTATTTCTCGGAAGTCATCGGCACGTCAGCATTGTTCTCCGACAAGCCAATGACACCAAGGGAGTCTGCTCGCCGCAAAGGATCAGCTAGAGAAACATTATCCTCATCTAACTTCTCAGTTTCCAGCTGTATAGGGTCATTCGTTGTGGGATTCGGGTGTGAAGGCGAGGCTGTAGGGCCTTTCCTATTATCGATCGCCCTAATAGAAACATCTTGTTGGGATATCTGGGAGTTATACCAACTTGACTTTGTTTGGTCGCGGTAGCTGGACGACTGGCTCTTGTGTTGGCTTAGGATTTGACCTTCATTACCGAATCTCAGGACTTTCTGGGAGACACCGCCATCTATTACTCTGAACGAGTCCCATGGCAGAAGCTTTCCAGCTTCTACACTTTCCACAACCCATGCTGGCTTTACTATGCGATATTTGCGAAATTCTTCTCGTTTCTTAGGGGTTAACGAGCTCGCGATTATATGGGTTGCGGCAGTCTTTCCATCTAGGTACTGTAGAAACCCACCGCCATGACTAACTATAAGCCGATGAAGATCATTGAGAGACGGTTGCGTATAGCCATTGACATGTGCCACAACCCCCCGAAAAATCGGCGGGTTGTTGGGTGAGGTGGTTCGTATCTCAGCATCCAGATTCTGCAGTTTCAGCTTCTTGCGCCGGAAATAGTCCCCAAACCCCCCAAAGTTGGATGCCCCATACTCTTCGCCATCTTCTCCATCAAAAGTATCTAATCAAGAAGTTAATCTGGAAATATACCCTACTTTAAGGGTAGAATCCTCACGATTCTCGATCCTTTTGCGAACTGTGCTGGAACCAGATTCCAGCCGAGAGCCCATGGTGGGGCTGAGGGTCCAAAAAAAGCATTACCAGATAGCTATAGCATTATAACAAAATTCGAAGGAAAAAGGTGGCTCTTCTAATAATTTTCCCGCCGTTCAAGCAACACGACCTTGTACCAAGCGTGAGACGGACGCGACCTCGCCCAAATCCAAAACACGGTCATGTGATATTTATTGAGAATTCATCACGTGGGCGCTTATGGCGATAAAGTTTGGGTTCCCAGCTTACTAGGCCAGAAACCGAATAGCGTGATGGAGCGCAAAGTTGTAAAGCTCGCAGAGTTTGTTTACTTCGAATTTTTTTTTCTCAGTTCAGCTTATATCGAGTTTTCTACTTGATATCACCTTTTCCGATTACTAGTTTAGGATAGCGAGGGGACATATTTTCTCTGTCTTTCAGATTTCTGCAATTATGTCCGGAATTCAGCCTGTGGCCCTCTATGCGGCCAAGGTCCCGCCTGGCGGTATCCTCATCCCTGCAGCGCCAAATGCCTCTGCAATGGTATATTGACCCTTATATCACGAGTATATCGCAATTATTATGCTAATTGAAACTACCAGCTGCGCATTACTATGGCTGCTATTGATCCAGATGCTTTGCCGGAGTTTGAAGACCACGAAAGTTCTAATAAGGTCCCAAGAGCAACCTTGAAAATCGTTCGACCTCCTCCGGGTTTAGACCTAGATGATGATGACGACGGGGATGAGGATGATGACTCCGACGCCGAGGAAGACGAGGAATCTAATGATGAAGTAAATGGTGGACCAAGTGACCCTGCTAAAGCTAAGATGGCTAAGACGGCTGCTTTACTTAAGAATTTGGAAAATTTCAGTGACGACGAAGATCATTCCGACGACAGTGAAGACATTCAAATCAAGGCTGCTCTTTCAAGGATTATGAAAGGAAAATCCAAAGCCATGGATGACGATGCCAGCGAGGACTCTGATAGCTTGGAATTGGAAGAGGTAGTTGTGTGTACTCTGGACCCGGAACAGGTATGGCTTGTTCATATTACCAAATTCTCTTGATCACCGACACTTGCCTGACTTGCTCCTGCATGTAGATGTGCCAGCAGGCGCTTGATTTTGTTGTTGCCGAGGATGAACGTATTTTTTTCAAAGTGACTGGCACTCATACCGTCTATCTTACCGGAAATTATGTCACTCCACTAGATGAGAATGAACCTGACGAGGATGACGATGATTATGATCTATCACCCGATGAGGATGAACTTGGTCTCATGGAGGAAGATGACGAGAGTGATGAACTTGATGACATGGAAGATCCTCGCATTATGGAAATCGACACAGACGAGGAGCAAGCTCTCTCGAAAAAGACTGGCAAGGGTAAGAACAAGCGCGCCGCTGAGGATTCGGATGAAAATCTTGATGATATGATGTCAAAGGCGATGAAACCAGATACAAATGGAGAGCAAAAACTCAGCAAAAAGCAACAGAAGAAACTCAAGAAAAATAATGGCGACGCGGCTGAAGTGACACAGAAAGCTCCCGAGGCTAAGCAGGCAGCAGCAAAGACAGATAAGAAGGTGCAATTCGCGAAGAACCTGGAGCAAGGCCCGACTAATTCTACTCAGAAAAAGAATGGACCAAACGCGACAGATGGCACCACCGGCACCCTGGGTGTCAAGGAAGTTCAGGGTGTAAAAATCGAGGACAAGCGTCTGGGAAAAGGCGCCGCCGCTAAGAAAGGCGACAGAGTACAGATGCGATACATCGGGAAGCTTGAGAACGGAAACGTCTTTGACTGTAGGTTATCTTTTTCAGCTGTTACAGTGATTCTGTTACTCACCTTTTATGCTATAGCGAACAAAAGCGGAAAGCCATTTTCATTCAAGCTTGGCTCGGGCGAAGTGATCAAGGGATGGGATATTGGTGTGGCTGGAATGGCTGCTGGTGCTGAGCGAAGGATGACTATCCCGCCACATCTAGCGTACGGGAAGAAGGCGTTACCCGGAATCCCGGCCAATTCCAAACTCATTTTTGACGTGAAGCTGCTCGGCATCAAATAGTCGGGCCTTCTCGCTCGCCGCCCCTTGCTCCACTCGCCAGCACTGCATGGCTGTCCGTTCTCTGCCCTCATAATAGCGGTAGTGGTATTCATATTATTCTTCGGAACGGTTTTCTCGCCCTAGGAGTTCTCGCTCCTTGACTTCGAGATGGTTATTTGTGCTTCGAATTGAGATATCCATTTGTACCTGGCCTTGTAGAGGAGGTTGGACCGGGCCCAGGTTATCGCTGAACATACAGTTTGTTAAAATTCTACAATAGTTAAAAGATATTGAAACTAGTTGTGTTCCCGATAGACGCTCAAGAACCGTAGCCCTAGTGCTGTTGACTCCTGTTTCATTCTTTATGGCATCTCTGCTAATATTCTGTCTCAAGCTAGAGTCGAACAGTGGGCAGCTTCAGCGTCTACCGGTAGTTCTGCCTCGGGCACACGGCAACCGTCATCTAGGGCGTCTTCGCTTTCCGTAGGCCGCTTGCTCCTTCTCAGAAAACGCGCCGCTGGTAGCAATTCTGCCGGTGTCGCAGCTTTCTCTCTCTCTCTCTTTCTCCCCCTCTCTCTTCCTGTCTGTCTTCCTTGCTCTAGCGGCCTTTTGGGCTACTCCATGAGTAACCCATTCTTTATATGCTGTGACCTTACTGTTCGATATTGGGGCCGAGTCAGCCTTTCTCGGCTCCTTACCTTTCGTTTCATCTATCTATAGCTTATCCCTTTCGCCAATCCATCATGATCATTTTCAGGAGCAAGACTGCCTCCAAGACATTCTTTGAAAGCACAGCGCCACAGCACGCTACTAATATTGTTGTAGGATCTCTGGAGCCTTTGGATACGTCGGTAACATTGACGTCCGGCACGTTAAGTCGGAGGTCTCGAAGCAGAGGCACCGTTCGAAGCTTCTTAAGGAGGAGTGGCTCAAAGCTGTTGTCAATGCTGAAATTTCGTAGCTCTGGAGGCTGTATAGGTATGTTCTCCCCCTATGTGTCTAACTACGCAAGCTCACTACTTTTCAGATGATAGACCGTTGCCTATATTATCAGCCGAAGGTGTCGACCAGGAGAGTGCCGTCAGTAACCAGGATAGCCCATCTTGCGTATTGTGCGAAGAACTTCCCACTCCGGATACCTTCCCGTCAGTGCCAGAGAAATGCTCGATATCACTGAAATTACTCCAGACCCCAGTATATTCGTCTCGTAATAGCAACGCCCATACCAACAAAAACCGTTCGGACTGCAACAGAATCAACCTGGAGGATGCGAAGGATAATCTAGAGAAATATGTTACTCGACGACATTCCAGCCCCGGCTTAGCTTGTTTACTTCGACATAAGCCTACCACGATATTTGGGCCTCCAACTGTCATTCATCGTGCTAAAATGAGCCAAAGACCGAGCATATGCGGGTTTTCGTTCACATCTCCATCTGCGGTCGCGCCTAATTTACAGAATTTGGGGGACAACGCTCAAGACGACTCAGACTCGTCGTCCCTAACTCGAACTGCAACCAATTCATCGCCGCGCTCACAGTCAACCAATCCAACGTCTGACGGCGGCCCTTTAACGCCACCACCAAAGTCTGATAAAAACAATGGAGCTAGCTCTTCAGATTCCAATGTATCTAAGGACGAAGCATCACAACCTGATGAAGTGGTGCCTTCCATTGTTACTGTGGAGGCGGCGGCGGCTGCCAAGGTTTATTTTGAAACGTATTTCAATGAGCTGTTATCTGGGGAGTCACCGCGCTCTCAGCGCCAGCACGAGCTTGAAGAAAAACTGTATATGTTGCAGCTTAATTCAGAGCAGTATATGAGAGCGAAGCGAGCTTGGTACCGGCAGGAAAATGATCATCTCCGACAAGATCGGGCCTTGAAAAGCTGGTCGAACTCTCCGAGGCTACGGGAGAGCATGTCTATAGCTGGTTACGAGGTCATCAAAGTCCTTGGAAAGGGGAGTTTTGGAGTTGTCCGCCTTGTGAGGGAAACTTTGGCACCGCAAGAGACCCCCCAAGGCTCAGACTGTTTCGGAGAGCAAAGCCATGGAACGTTAGAGACGTTGAAGTCTGCTATTGATGGGGCAAGGTATTCTCGTCGTAAGCCTTTATGCCATACGAGCAAAGAGGTGTACGCCATGAAGGTTATTCGAAAATCAGATATGATACGGAATTGCCAGGAGGGTCACTTAAGGGCAGAGCGCGATTTCCTTGTTGCATCTGCCAAATCTCGATGGATTGTGCCCCTTGTAGCCAGTTTCCAGGATGTTCACAACCTCTACCTGGTCATGGATTATATGATTGGCGGAGACTTTCTCAGCTTGCTGATCAGGAAGAACATTCTAAGCGAAGATGTCACAAGATGGTATGTGGCCGAGATGATTTTATGTGTGGAAGAAACGCACCGCTTGCGATGGATACACAGGGATGTCAAACCAGATAATTTCCTCATTTCTGCATCTGGGCACCTTAAGATATCTGATTTTGGTCTTGCTTTTGATGGGCATTGGTCTCACGACCAAACATATTATATGAACCAAAGGCAGTCCTTGATGTCAAAATTGGGGATACTTGTTCAAGGCGACCACAAAGACCGCAAGGCTGCCGAAAAGGCAGCCCAAAAAGCCACCGCTGCTGCGTCGAGTTCGGAGTACGAGAAGGGGGAACTTGAAAAGGACCTAAGGCAGGGTCCTTTCATTCCTAGTCCTGGCCCGAATGACGATATTATCCGCTGGCGGAACAGAAAAGAAAGACGGAAACTCGCTAGAAGTGTTGTAGGCACCAGCCAGTATATGGCACCTGAAGTTATTCGAGCAGAACCTTATGATGGGAGGTGTGACTGGTGGAGCGTGGGTGTCATTTTATATGAGGTGTGTGTCTCTACACATCGCGCTAGATGCAGCCCAAGTATATTTGCATGAACTAATATTAACAGTGCTTATACGGGTTTACTCCATTTTCTGGAAAATCAAGGGATGATACAAAGAAAAAAATACTTGTTCGTACCTTGACCCTGCCAATTCCCACCGTTTCTAATATTTTCTTAGAATCACTATCAATCGCTGTATTTCCCTACCGATCGATCTTCGGACAGGCTTGTTTCCGATGACGCTGTTGACTTGATCATTCGAATGCTACAAGAAAAGGAATATCGCATTTGCTCTGAAAAATACATGTTGAATGATTTCGTCCACTCTGGCAGAATTCCAGGAGAGCTAATCGACTACCCAGCAGATCGGACTCACAAGAATTATCGTGGTTACTACGTATACCCTGACGATGCGAGCGACATTAAAAACCATCCATTCTTTCGGAACACAAGATGGGACGAAATACTCTATCGCGCCCCTCCCTTTATACCCAAGGTCAAAGGCTGGGAAGACACAAGGTACTTTGACTGCGAGCACATTAGCGATGTACAAGAGAAGTCTAGTGAAGAAGCTCCTCGTGCCGACGAAATCAGATCGCAGGAAAAGAAGGCGTCAAAACATGACAAATCACAGCTCGATGGCCCTAGCGGAGAATGTAACTCCAGAGATAGGTCCAAAAATGTTACGCATGGCGTAACTACAAGTGTTCAAAATAAACCGCAGAAAAAAAGGCGAGGCTGGAAACGGGCAAGAGACAAGATATTGCGAGACGAGCAAACAGGAAAAATAGCCTTAGATATGAGAAAGAGAAATGCCTTTTTAGGATATAGCTATCGACGTCCTAAGGATGTTTTGCTCGCTGTTGAACTAGACCCGCATCGGCCTCTTACTCGCGCTAGGTAGGGTACATGCCTTGCCTCCCTTTTTATGCCGCTTTTCGATTCCAAAAGTCATCTCTGCTCTCACACGTGTTTATAGATGCCGGCTCATGAGCCGGTCTTTTTGGGTACTCGTTGATTGAATACATGAAGAGGTGCAGCTAGAGACTGCTGTGTACGGAGTAGAAGTACAAAGAATTAAGTTATTTTTACTGTTATCCTCTTAAAAATAGAGAAGAGCGGACGCGCCTTCATCACACCCTGAAAAATATACCCCCGCTATGCATATTTTAAGAGAAACTAAGTGATGACAACAGCATTGCTCGACAGATACATTTGCACAGATTATCCGGGAGGCGTAGAGTATTTCAAAAAAACAGTATCAAATGGGAATAGATAGTGAACATATGCAGACAACACCTTTACGGTCATAGAGATGGACCATTCATGGAGCAGGAGCACCCATCATAAAAGCAGTTGCATTCCCACTATCTTCAGCTTTCATAGTGCCATTGAGAAGGGGACACAGCCTAGAGAATAATCGCAATTAGCTATGTGGGCATCTCGGTAAGTAATCCAAATGCTCTTACTTTTTATTGGTCTTGATATGTCCAACTTGTCCACAGTTGGCACATTTGCGCTGCGTAACGCCTTTGGGGGCAGAGTTGGTGGTGGGTGAGTTGGCGGCATCGGGAGAACCTTCACGAGGATCGATCATTAGGGATTTTTGCTTTTCACGGGCATGGCGACGTTCTTTGTTACGCTGGAGGCGCTGTAGTTCTTCTTGGATGCTGTAATAGCTAAGTAAGTATCTGTTTATATTTGAATGGCGGAGTTAAGACATACTGCTTCATACGGCGGGCATCGGTTTCAGGATCTCCAGTAGGCACCATATCAGCAGCACTTAATCGATTAACATTAGCAAACGGTATATATGCCTGAATGGAGAAGTCACGTACGATAATTCCCTAAGTTCTGCTTCATACCGCTGTTTCTGATAATGCTTGATCACTCTTGGATCTTTAACAATCTCCTGGACTTCTTCAATTTTTCCTTTCGAGTTTCTGATACGACGAGTGATCCTCATCACCTTATTGGTTTGGCTTGAAGTGCTCAATCTACTAAATTGACTTGTGGTCTCATCGTCACGACGAGTTGGGAGAGGAGTACGTCGATCTGATGCGGGTTGTTTGCCAAGCCTTGTCGCGCGCTCATCAACATCCATGTCACTTTCGGCGTCGGAGTGTTCGATATTGGACGATAAACTGTTCTTTTGGCCATCCCAAATTCTACGAATGGACTCTTCGTATGACTTTTGCTGTCGTGCAACATTATAACTGTGCCCACCGAGTTCCTTGAGCCGCTGGGCGTCGAGTTTGTCCTCAACACTTTCACCCACAGCTCTGAACCCGCCTTTCATGGAAGTTTTGATAAAACTGAACCCTTCTCCTCGGCCGGTAGGGTCTCCCTCGCCATGAAGCTGTAGCATTGCTTTGCCTTGCGAAGCAAGAAGGAAATTTCTAGTTGCTTTCCAAGGAGCGAGAAGTTGTTCCAAGCTATCACCTTCTTTATCTCCGTCATCATCGTCGTCCTCCTCGCGGTCATATCCAGCATCGTGAAGATGCTGCAAGCCAACTTGCATTGACTCTAGAAGGCATACGTCTTCGGGCTTCACGTATCCCCGCAGAACGTCCTCATCAGGCACTGGCTCCCCATTTCGCATTTCCCACTCTTTATGGTCTTTTGAAAATTGTAAGAACTCCTTCATTTTCTGGCGATTCTGCATGTCAGTCGACTCGGGAAAATGCTCAGTGATGTCAGCAACACTAATTCGATGGGTCTTGTTCCTTCTGATCTTGCGATAACAAACCATCTTGAGGCGGTTTTTCGCTGCAGTTGTAACTTTACGTGAGTGAGGCCCTGGAACGTCAACTGACGGAAACTGTTGCCCCACAACATAAAGGTGTTCTATTTTTCGTAAGTAATAACTAGAGCCATCGACGCCTGTACTGTTCCTAGCAACGAGGAAGTCGGTTCCCCGCGGTTCTTGACGAAATATAGGGGCTCGAAACATGCCTGTGGCAATAGCATTCGTAGTTTCCCCCGGTTCTACATGGCCGAACGTAGAGAACGGACTTTTATCCTCAGGAAGAAGCACCGCAGTCTCCCCGATTTCTCCCTTGGGCCGAAATCCATCGTCAGCGTTCTTCTTGCGGTAATAATTGATGACTCGGCTTCCCATGCCAAAATTGGACATCATCATTGGGTGTTCTTCAGAGTACTCTAATAACAAAACGTGAGAATTGTCACCTAACGATAAACATTTTGTAGAATCATAAAGTGTTTTGGCGTCTTTGCCTCTTTGATGTTTCCGTTTGATGAAGGCGGGCTTCTTGAAAGAAGTCGGAAGGTTCGGAAAGAAGTTCAGAACTGGGCGGTGAAAAGAGCGAGCTTCTTGCCGGGCAAGTCTCGTCTTATAATAAGGCCATTGCAGTCGAATAGCGGGCATGCTATGCTCCAGCACAATATTACCCAAGGTACTGCGGATTTTCTTATGATGGTTTTCTTTGAGCATCCGATAGGCATCATCATTCGAAAAGTTGTAGCGTTGCATAACTCGTCTTGTAAAGCTTCCGGGTATTTCATTAGCAGTCCCTGCTCCTCCATATTTTGATTCCTCAACGGAATTCTGTGGTAAAATTTCGTCCACCAAGAGATGCGGATCATTTAGATCGAGAATGATACGTTTAGCAAGTTTTGCAGAAGTTCCTGCAGGGTCATCGAATAGAGGCAAAT
Source organism: Ophidiomyces ophidiicola (assembly GCF_022830035.1). Taxonomy (NCBI): domain Eukaryota; kingdom Fungi; phylum Ascomycota; class Eurotiomycetes; order Onygenales; family Onygenaceae; genus Ophidiomyces; species Ophidiomyces ophidiicola. The sequence continues at coordinate 68,454 of NW_026054661.1, forward strand.
CAATATGTGAGAGGGAAAGATAATCGGCAGGGCTCTTTTCTAGCTTCCGCTTTTTGGTAGGACGGGATGTCTCCAGTAGCCAGTCATCGTCATCATTATACTCATCATTTAATTCACCACTAGGGATCAGAGGGGCCTCATTGGTCTCCTCTTCGTCAGAAACAGTGTCCTTAAGATCCCAATCAGTACAAATGAATTGTAAATCTTGCATTGTTACTCCCCCGGGAAGTTTCTCATCCCAGTCGTCCTCATCCAAGTCTAGGATATCGCTAAGACAGTCATCATTATTCGCAGGAGGGGTCATGACAATAGTGTTGGGCACTTCTGCTTCTAACACACGTCTTGTTGAATTACCGGAAGAGCAAAAAATTCGCTCCTGATCCTGCGCCAGCTCTAGTTTTAATTTTGTAGGGAGTACCTTTTTTGGAGGTTTGAGAGGGGTCTTTCCAATATAATGTGATTTTTTTGGTGGAAGGAGTTCCAAGAAACGTGGCATAGCATTGCGGTCAAATTTAGGCCATAGTGATGCTAATAGTTCCTCGTGATTTTCAGGAGGTGCTGGTGGGTTATCCGGACCGTAAGCAGATAATGCAAAGAGAGCCTGTTGTAGCTGGTATTGCCTCAAAGTTTCTGGGTCCATATCAGTCGGCGTTGGGGATCTTTCTTTATCGCCATCGCCAAACATGGTATCCATTTCATCCAACGGCGAGTTTAGCGCGGAATCGTCAGGGGGCAACAGCGCCTCTTGCGAGAGACCGAAGGTATCGGGTTTACTTTCTCCTCCAGCAATGAGTGGTAGCGGCGCATCCCCGAACAGATCGTCAAGCTCGTCGCCAGCGGTTGGCTGATGGAACTGCTGTTCGAGATCCGTTGTAAATTCGTCCCAGCCCTTCTCATCATCCTGAAACTTGTGCTCTCCAACTTGACCAAAGGACGGCGCTTCATCTGGAAGGTCATCATCGTCGTCAATATCTTCGTAGTCAACCGCATTTTCCGCCTTTTCTCCTGGCTCTAGGTCTCTGGTCAGAAAGTCAAGCTCTTTCGTGTTGGTAGGGGAATTCAGTTCCCTCATAAAACTGTCAAAGGGGTCGACTTGGGTCTCGAGGCCACCCGATTCCGTGGATTTAGACATATTGGTAGGCTTTTATCGACACTGCGCCAACGATCTAAACGAGAGCAGCCGGCCGACTGACTGTGGTGGAATGTGAGGTTGGGTGGCATGGGCAGTTTCGCGCGATCACCTAGTGACATTTAGTTGTCGATAGCTAATGCAAAGGGACGTAATGATCATCTTAAAGGTTCCACAGGAATAAGACATCAAGTAGACCAGCAAAACCTCTGCTGGCGCCTGAGCTGTAAAGGAAAGCGGACCTTGGTATGTGAGAAAGCGGCCGGGGAGTTAAAACCATATCACGTGCCTAAAAGTTTATGCCAAAGCTTGGGCGTCGACAAGTTGTCAATGCAACATTCATAGTATTGATGCTCAAGTGAATAGTACTCTGGTGCACATTGCCAGTGCTGAGCTGCGCTGTTTCTTTTATTGTTCTTCGAACTTGAAGTCGCCATAATAGATACAAAGTGCTTTGCTCGCCCCATCCATACAATAATGCATTGTCATAACTCTATTCCCATCCTTTACGCAAGCTGCCAGCTGTCTCAAGTCGGAACTTCTCGGCAGGAACAGTGCCATGTCTGCCGTAAAGTCTGAAAATCTCGAATAAATAAATTCCAATGAGTAGGGTTCCATGGTAGAAAGGTTAAAGATTTCATCGGAGCGGTATCCAGGCCCTGGAACAGCTTGTGAGCAAGTATGTATATAATTTTTTGCGTGGATTCACTGTTGACTTACCGCCCCAAGGTGGGCTGGCAAAGACCACGCTATATGGTGCCAGTTCTTTAAGGTTGTTCTTCAAGATGTCGAAGCAGTCGCCCTGGAACCAGGTGATTTGGTCTGCCACCCCATAGATCTCTGCGTTATGCTTTGCGCACTGAAGAACCGCAGGGTCTTTCTCAATTGCGTAAACTCGCCTCCACCTGTTAGAGCGCGCAAATGCGATCGAATTACCCCCGGCGCCGGCGAAGGCGTCTATCAAAATGCTCTTCTTTTGAGGGCTTGCGCTTTTCATATGCTCTGCTATTTTACTTTGTTTTTTGGTCAATTAGCCCACTCTTCACTTCATCTGCATTTTATATAGCTACTTCATGATAATAAGTCATTTCGTACTTCGCAACAGGTTCAGGAGTGACCCCAAACCAAGCCTCGTCTGTTAGCCAGACACCATCGTCGTATTGAGAAAAAATATTATAGCGCTGGGCCCAGTAACTAGCACAAATTAATACTTTTGATAGCTGTACAGAAAAAGAGAATGCTATACTTCTGAATATCCCAAGGTACCTCCGCACGGTTTTTATAATGCTTCACCTCCGGGGGAGGCATCTCGTCATCGGCCATGGTGTTCCTCCCTTGAATTTTGTGGTGATCGTGAGCTTCTATGTCTGTGTTTTGTTGCGAAATTCAGAAACTGGAACACCAGTTGAGCTGATGTCACCACATTCCTTTGCAACACCACATCATTCCAGGGCGAACCCTTCTTGACAGCACCTGCAAACGACACTTATATCATACAGCGTGCTGAAATTACTTCCTTGTTACTTGTCTTTCAGTATGTTCGGCGCGTTGAATCGCATTATTGGCAGACTTGATCCCGAAGCATCGAACCCGCCTGGCGGAACTACTGGAGACAGTGCATATGGCTTTCAGGTACTGCGAAATACGGATCCCGACCTTCCTCTAGAGCCTTGGTTTGATTTCATCATCGGTATAAATAGTCACGCTATAGTAGGGAACTGTCGTCCCTTCTTGAAGGAAGCTAAACTCATGTTTAATCATGGACAGGATAATCCCGACCCTCACCTTTTTTCAACAGAAGTGCGCAATTGTGCAGGGTCCAACGTCACATTGGAGGTGTGGAGTGCAAAGGTACATGCTTGAAGCTCTATTTTGACGTACTCGTTTCTAAGGGATATTTCTACGCAGGGCCAGCGGACACACAGCATACACGTTCCCGTTCCATCAGAAAAGCCCACACTTGGTCTTTCCCTCCAACTCGCACCGCTCTCATCAACACAACATATCTGGCACGTATTATCCATCCCTTCGCCTTTAAGCCCTGCATATGTAGCTGGCCTTCTACCGCATTCGGATTACATCCTGGGAACACCGAGTGGGACGTTGAAAGGCGACGCGGCGCTGGGAGAGCTTGTTGAAGATCATCTTAACAGAAGTCTCACATTATGGGTATATAATAGTGAATTTGATGTTGTCAGGGAGGTAGAAATAGTCCCGAATCGCAATTGGGGCGGGGAAGGCGCTCTCGGAGCCGAGCTAGGCTACGGGGCTCTTCATAGACTTCCCGTTGGTTTGGGAGAGGAGATTGAAGGCCCAGGAGAAGTCGTATTTGATACAAGACAGGGCGGTGCACATCTCGCTATACAGAGCCCGATTCCTTCTTCTGAGGGACACTTTTTGGTTCCAGCAGAGATGACATCTCCACCTCCGCTATGGACACATACCACAACGCCCAGCCCTCAGAGCGTGTCTGGAAAACACGGACGGAAACCTCGCCACCCACACGCAGCGCCGGCATCTTTAGATGACTACTTCCGTGAGGGTGAGCAGCAGAGTAAAGAGCAGGACTTTGTCCCGGCACAAGCTGGAACTTCAATTCCTCCTCCACCCAAAGCTGCTGAGCCGGCCAATGGGCCTCTAACGTCGCCTGACAAGGAATATGCCCCAATAACATAGCTTTGAACATACATATTTTTAGCGTTGCTGACAGGGCAACAAAAGCTCGTACATTCTCCTTGCGATGGGCGTTATCGATATCTATGCTAGATCGAGTATGTATATACGTACATACCTCTATACTTTTAAGTCACGAATGTAACGGTGATAATAGTAAAGGATAATATGCAAGTTTAGCCTCTAGATTCTACTACAGTACATTTACAGAGCAAGCCAAATACGGGAGAACCATGGTTTTAGAACTAGGTCAAGTCTATTTTCCTTTGCTTATCCATGCCTCCAGCGTTTCTCGGCCTTCACCGACTTTGTCCTCCAGCCATGTTCTGGCGTAACCACGGTGGGCAACGGCTTGGTTCCAGGACTCCTCTGCTGCAGCGCGAATTTTCACATGCTGTTCTGCAACGGCAGGAAATTTCTTCTCATATTCCCATACAAAATCCGAGATATTACGCATTGTGACGGGTAACAGTGTCCACGCAGCAATTGTACCTGCAGCCACCGGAGTAGCGGTCCGAAGTAGGATGCCACGGTTCCGCGAGATAATCGACCCAGCCATCGCCGTTACAAGGACATAGATGCTCCCAGGAAGAAGGCGTTCCCCTGACTCACGCGAAGGTGCCAAAGACGCTATCGTACTGGTAAACCTCGATTCGGCGTTCAGTGTGCGAGTGAGAGCGTCATTGAAAGCATTCTCGGCAGCAAGAGAGTGGGTGTAGAGAAAAAGACGGGCATGGCGGATCTGCCTAGCCAATCTATCTGTGGGGGATTCGTAGTCAGAGTTATTCGGAGCCGCTGGAATAAGGGATGGTGAAGAGGCCGTTTGAGCTGGTGTGGCTGGAATGAGTTTTAGGTCCTGGGATTGGGGAGTATCGTTGTCGTCGTCATAAATCGGTTTCCTCTGGCGCTGTTAAATGTTAGATTTCTTTGTTTTAACCATGGCTCGCTCCAATTAAACCACGATAGGCATACCGATAAGTGAGATGGCGCCTCTGCAGATAGCGTTCGTCCTGGATATGCAGCAAACCCGCCAGCAAAGAGCATTACAGCACCACCAACGGCCGCCCTCTGGACAAGTATCAGCGTTGGCGCCTCAACGAGCGCGTCGGAAAGGCAAACATACCTGGCGGAATAATGGATACAGAACCATCGTCCGTTTATAACTCGCAAGACCCTCCAATTGCAGGTCTGCAGCCGCGGAGGGGATGTTTTGGTAGTGGATCAAGATGGAGTGTTTTTGAGTTCTCGGCAGGACTTTTGAATTTTCGGCCGCAGACTTCCGCTCACCAGAAACCTCCAGACACATTCTACACGCCTCGATGCCTCGCAACTTGCCGCTCTACTTCTGTTCGCAAATGCCCTCCGAAAATGATTAAGTCATTGAGCCGAGCGCCGTGGACTTGTCGACGATGTTTCCTGCAGATCCGGGCCGAATCGCGGCGCCATTTCCAAGGCGCGTCTACCGTGACTCCATTACATCCGTATACTCTTGCCGGGGATAGTTCGAACCAGAAGCATGATGACCAGGCGCTACGGCTTGTCTTTGATTCGAAGCCATTTTGGAAAGAGTTTTCCCACCGCAGAACCGGCGGCTCTAAACAAACGGGTCTACTTCAAAACGTATACCTGACTGGACCAGATGGATTCCTTCAATTTGCGCAGATATCACTTCAAAAGTGCCAGAAAATAGTCGCGAAGGTTATTGCTGCCCGAACATCGGAAGAATACCGCGAAATAGTCCAAAACCTTGATCGCATGAGTGATTTACTCTGCCGCGTGATAGATATAGCAGATTTCATGAAAGTGAATCATCCCGATCGAGAGATTCAGGATGCTGCAACACAGGCGTATGCATTAATGTTCGAATACATGAATGTACTGAACACAACCCCAGAACTTAATACACAATTAAAACAAGCCTGTGCGGACCCGAATATTACGGCCCTTTGGAATAAAGAGGAAACTGTCTCGGCGCAAGTTTTGCTGAAAGATTTCTCTCAATCAGCCATACATTTACCGCCAAAGGACCGACAACGATTTGTTGCTTTATCAAACGAAATAAGTCAACTGGGCCCAATGTTTGTGCAGAACGTTTCACCCGAAATCGAATATTTGCGTATTGAGAAGAACAAAGCTCGTGGGATGGATCCTGCTCTAATCCAAGAGCTTCAAAGGTGGTCAAAAGTCTCCTTGCCATTGTTTAGCAATATTCCAAGGATAGCTTTGTATTCTATACACGACGAAGATACCCGGCGAAAAATATATATGGCATCTCGAACATCTTCACGGGTACAAATTGAGCGCTTAGAGACCTTGCTTCGTAAAAGAGCTGAGCTAGCGAAACTCGCTGGGTTCACAAGTTATGGCCACATGACACTGAGCGATAAGATGGCCAAAACACCAGAGGCTGTTGTTAACTTTCTAGAAACCTTGAATTCTTGTAATCGGGTGCATGTTCAGGGTGAACTGTCCAAGCTCTTCGCTTTAAAGCAAGCCATGGTACCATCTGCTACCCGGCTAGTGCCCTGGGATCATTCGTACTATGCTCACCAATACTCTGCACATCACAGTCGTGCCAGGAAATCTCGAGACTCTGCATTACTCCCGGCGTTTTTCTCGATTGGTACAGTGATGCAAGGACTATCTCGGCTCTTCTCACGCCTTTATGGGATCCGTCTTGCTCCCACTGAAATCTTGCCTGGAGAGACATGGAATCCGGATGTCCGAAGGCTGGATGTTTTGGATGAATCCGGCCGGTGTCTTGCCGTAATCTACTGTGACTTGTTTGAACGGTCAAATAAAAGTCCAAATCCTACGCATTATACCCTCCGTGGCTCTCGTGCAATCTCACAGGCCGAGATAGCCGAAAGTGCGAGTGCAACATATCTTCACCCTAATGATGGAATGGCTTCCGGGGTTAGGCCTGGTACAAACACGCTCTACCAGCTCCCAACTGTGGCCTTGATATGCAACTTCCATCATTCGAGAGATGGCTCAACACCGCCGCTCTTGGATGAAGACAGCCTCGGGACTTTATTTCACGAGATGGGCCATGCAATTCATTCGGTCCTCGCCTGTACAGATCTGCAGTCAATTTCTGGAACTCGTTGTGCCACCGACTTTGTCGAACTCCCATCTGTGCTAATGGAAAGCTTTGCGACTTCTCCTGAAGTTCTGTCTCTCTATGCGCGCCATTGGGAAACAAACGAACCTCTGCCTGAACAGATGTTACAGACTTTGAAAATGAACCGCCAGAGTCGAAATAGCGTGCACGGTGGCATGGATGATGAGGTGCAAATTCTAATGGCTTTGTTGGATCAGGCATATCACTCCAGCCAACCCCTGGAACCCGGCTTCAATTCGACGCGAGTCTATCATGACATCAATTCCGCATATAGTAGCCTTCCAGACCCTTTAGACTCGTCAACTTCATGGCAAGGATTTTTTCCGCATTTAGTCGGATACGGCGCCTCATACTACAGCTATCTGTTTGATAGAGCCATCGCAAACAAAGTCTGGACAGACGTGTTCCAAAAAGGAACACTTGCCCTCGATAGGGACGCCGGAGAGCGTTTTAAAAATGAAGTATTACGATGGGGTGGAGGCCGTGATGGCTGGAGCTGCATTGCCGGCCTACTAGGTAACAACCCTGCCAACGAAAATGGGAGACTGGTCGAGGGGGGAGAGGATGCAATGCGTGAAGTCGGTCGATGGGGTCTAGGTTTGATGGGAAGCCCAGAATAGTAGAGGTACCCTTAATCCTACTACGGTTGCGGGTTAATCTCGAGCGGACTACCTACACGAGGGCCTGCGAGCTTCCTGGTCGAGTTCAATATTAATATCCTTAATATTTTTGGTTGGTTACTCTCACTTTGCATATGTATGTGACTACTGATTGGAGCATTTAATATGGCGTACTGTGTATACCGATATCCTCTAGAGAACCTGGAAATAGAAACAATGATATTCCCTGGCAGTGTCTTTTGATAATAATTCAGTATCTCACCTAAACTAGGGTCGCAATAATCTATGCCCTGAGATCTGCCTATGTCCCTTTTGTTTTTCTATTAGGGAACGTATCGCTGTCTTCTTTCCTTCACGTTCAGCTTCAACCATCGTAGCTTCGGTTGGGGCATTTCTTGATTGTTGGGTGAGATACGGGCCTAGCAAGGTTATGTAGTTAAGTAACTACAAAACTAACCGGGGCGGTTTCCCCGTAGTTAGTTAGCTAAATTAACTTAACTACTGCAAAGCCTTGTGGTCAACAAAGCCTCTCTGGCTGCGGCTCCGCCTAGCTGGTTGGCTAGCCGTCCGGAAATAACACCACCGTGTCTCCCGTTCAAACAGCCACACCCCATGGCGAGGGAACATTTTTTCTCTTAAACTACTCCGTACTCTGTGCTCAATAAGCCTATACTTACCAAAGACGAAGATGCAGGTGTTCCATAACCAACGATGACGACGATGAAGAAGCAACCCCCGGTGACTGCGGGCGGTTTCTTGGATCACCGCCTGGAAGCGTTATGCGCAACAATCGAAGCATCCTCGACCGAGTCCCTCATCTCAATCACCGACACCGCAACAGTCGAGCATGAGGATGAACCTCCCGCTTATTCCGAACACAATGAATCATCAAGTCTGATCCAGAACCACGAGAACTCATTGCATTTGTTAACGGGCGGGTCAAATGCGTACGAAATACCCGGGGGTCGCGTTCACACCTCCAAACGAGAAGGCAAAACGTATACAATCTCGCTCGCCCCATACCTATCGTCAAACGCTGAAGTGCTGTATAAGTTCTTCAAGCTGCAAGCGGCCTTACCCCCCCTGGTATTTGTCTCTGTGAAAGGAACACATACCTTGACTAGGAGGAATGGCGATAAACAAATATCAAGCGAGACAGTAACAGATTTCGATTTCCTTGTCGACGGAAGCGACACTATCCTGCCGCCAGCAGGGCGGTTAAATAGGGCTTTCCAGGTGTTAAAGGTAATACAGGATAACGATGGCATCCTGGCCTACCGGGGTGGACGGTTTCGGAGCACCAACAAGAGTGGGCTCTGGAAGAAGGGCCGCAATAGTCTACTTGAGGATGGAGCCCAACCGGGGACTGGCCCTACTCTCGAAGAATGGTGCCAGAGGTTTTGCAATGACAAATCCTCCATAAAATCGTGAGTCAAACCATTGGAGACTGTATACATAATTGCTTTTTCCCGGTAACCCTTCGTAACAGCTTTACACTTCATCGAGATATTGTCAATTGGAATTTTGAGCTTATTCGGCGTGAGATTATTTCCATTATTCGGATGACCAATTACCGTGGCGTAATCTCTGTATCGCCTTTTATACGTCAATCTCGAGTTACAATATACTCTCCGTCTTTGCTAAACCGCCTACGTACCAACTCATTCGTCTGGTGGGTTTGCGTGATCCTTCAGCTATGGATTATTACCTGGCCTCTATTAATCTTACTTGAGAGACGATATGAAATTGTCCGCGTTGAGCACCACGTCTCCCGCGGCTCAGTATATGCCTCTCCCGGCGGATCAGAGGGTGGCTGGGTTGCTATGTTTTCCCCTGCAATAAAGGCGGCAGCTTTGGGTAAGAGAACTGGAGAAGTTGTTACCAAGGCAGATATCCCGCGAGGAGAAGAAATGCTTCGCGATGTGCAGAGTCAACAGCTCGAGCAAGAAAGGCAGGATAGAATGATTCGAGGCGAAGCCACGTGGGCAGACTCGGTTGTCGGTATTGTAAGAGGACTATCGGATATGACAAGACAATGGAATACTGATAGAGGATGGGGAGGTGACGAGTAGGCCTTTTCTTTTGCTTTGGTGCGTCATCCTCTCTGCAGGTTAATTTAGCGTCGTCTGAATTCCATGATTTAGTATCTGCTTTTGGAGGCAAGATCTAAGCTATTTTAACATTCTAATGACAACCCAAAGCCTGACGCCATCCGCAAATCTGTGAAACGTAAGGTTTTGATTCTGATAGCGTGAATTTGGCGAACGGGGAAGTGACACCTACGCTATCTTTAAATGATTACAGCCTGAGCGCAAATAATCACGTCAGCTCGACGTACTTGCCCCCGATATCATCTAAATGGGGCACGAGACCAAAAGTTCAATAATCGGCTGCGCCAGGGTCACAATCATCCCGTGGCAGGAACTGGCACCGAATTCAAAGTCTGATGAAAGTTCGTTTTGCAGCCACATGGTCCCGACCTGGGTTTTCTCCGATCTAAAGTTTTAGCCTGCAAGACCCGTGCTTTACATGCAGCCTCATGGCATCAAGATTCAGTTAACCAATAACCAACCCGCTGTTCTTCCAATTGGCCAATGACTGGCTGGTGATTCGAATAACACCCTAGTTGCGACCCACGGGCTAATCTCGGACTTGTGTTCCCCGGCGCTTGGGGTATCAACACTACTCTATAGTATACGGAGCAGGCAGTCAGGGAGGACCTGCCAAAAGCTCTATGTACCACCACCTCGGCGTCAAGCACCTGCAGCGTTCCTCCAGGCATAGGGCAAAACAAACAATGCACCAACCTTGCAGACAAAGACTCACTATTGGCGCGAGCGAGAGCGTTCTCTGGTCTTTTTTGGCGGCGACCGTGGCTCAGCTCGGCTCGGATTGCCCAAACGGACCGCAAAGCTTAATCAACTCTAATCCCATTAAGGCCGCGTTACAAGCGCAAAACGCCCTATAACGATCCGTGCGTAAAATACAGCGCGAGTCAAGCTTTTCTGGTGCCGCCGGCCCCACGCGTTGTATGAGCGATTTATCTGCAGCAGCAGGGCCAACACGCGTTGCCTGACGTCACGCTCCAACCACAGAGGACGAAGCGAGAGGCGCGGAGCACGGAGGGCGATACGGAGAGCGTGTGCGCTGCAGCTTCTGGCCGTCCCGACACCGCCTCTGGCCCGCACTATGGCCCGTTGGAATCGGTATGGGCGGTACTCTTCCTCGCAGCACTTTAGGGCCCTCGCGAAGTCGGCCTTGCTCCCTAATCCCTCATACAGCCCTGCCTTTTCTGTGCAGCGCCTTCGGAAATGCGCCGGTGCATTCCTGGAAATACCGTACCTTAGCTGAGGAAAAAAAAATGGTGTTGCTGCAAGGCAAAAAATCCTTGCGGCCAGCGGCCAGCCTCACCTGGCTCGCATAAATACCGCTTCCCCCTTCCCCTGAGGTTGACAGTACGGAGTACACTCTCGTCATATGCCCAATCCCCCCCGTCAGTAGCCTGCAGTTGCTTCAGACTATCTCGAAGATCTCGTTCTCCTGCATTGCGCAGCCTCGTGGCCGCCAAAGCCCATCCATGTCTCCTCAGCAGAGTACGTCCCCAAAAGAAGGCGACCCAGAAAAGGGAGACACGCCGGACCTAGAGGACGGGCGGACAGGTCGTTCCAAACACATTACTTTTGAGCCCCCGACGGATGCCGATGGCCCTTCCAACCGTCGTGGCTCTGGTGAGTCTATTAGACGACGTCGATCCCGCTCTAGAAGCCGCCACTCCTTTAGCAGCTCTCGTGGAAATGGCAACAATAATGTGACGGGCATCCCCATTGAATTTCGAACGCTGTCGATTCAGATCACTGAGTCTCGCAATATCACGACTGAGGCCCTGAAGGAAGGACTAAGCTCTGGTCGTGCTAGTGTTCACAACGACAAAGAATACTTCGAGAACATCGACTTCCATCTCCTTTCACGAGATCGACTCTGCCAGCAATTCAACGTCTCTTCTGACCAGGGCCTCAGCGACCATGCCGCCAAATCTCGCCTCCAGCGTGATGGAAAGAACACAATCCCTCGACGTCGTCCAAACTTTCTCAGAAAGATTCTTGGTTACATTTTTGGCGGTTTTTGTTCTGTGCTTTGGGTTGGTGTGATCATTTTCTTCATCTGCTGGCAACCCCTGAGCAACCCACCGTCACCGCCCAACCTGGGAATGGCGATCCTTGTCCTTATCGTCATCTTCCTACAAGCAGGCTTTTCGGCTTTCCAAGATTGGTCTACGAGCAGGGTAATGAATTCAATCCTCGATCTCCTGCCCTCCGAAGCTCAAGTTCTACGCGATGGACAACTTATCAGAATTCCCGCTACCGAGCTTGTTGCTGGAGATGTGGTTCATATATCAATTGGGAACAAGGTCCCTGCGGATATGCGACTTCTCTCCAGTTCGGGTGATGTCCGGTTTGACCGATCCGTTTTAACAGGTGAGTCGGACGAGATCGAAGGAGCTGTTGATGCAACAGACAATAACTTCCTGGAGACGCGTAACGTCGCTTTCATGGGCACTGGTGTCACAAATGGAAGCGCTGTCGGTGTTGTCATCCTAACTGGAGGTCGCTCAGTCATGGGTCGGATTGCCAACGTCACCGGGAATGTTAAAGAGAGGCCAACTTTGATTCAGAAGGAAATCAGTCGATTCGTCCGCATTATAGTTTGTTTGACTTGTGTCCTGGCTGCCCTGCTGTTATTCAGCTGGGTAGGATGGCTGAGAGTAAAACGACCGGAATTCATGAACGTCGTTGCAATGCTGAACAATGTCCTGGGTTGTGTTGTCGCCTTCATTCCGGAAGGTATGCCCGTTGGCGTCGCGCTCACGATGATGATGATTGCATATCGCATGAAATCTGCCAACATCTTGCCCAAGGGTCTTTCTACCGTTGAGACATTAGGATGCGTCAATGTCCTTTGCTCGGATAAGACTGGTACTCTGACCCAGAATAAAATGGTAGTCAGATCCCTTGCATTCCTGGACAAAGAATACAGTATCGATGAGCTGCACGACGCTGTACAGAATGAAACCTCTGGCGGAGCCGTCACCGAGCTCCACAGAGGTTCGATTCTTTGCAATGATGCCTTTTTTGACCCCACGACTATCAACAAGCCTCTCGATGACCGCATTGTTAATGGAAATGCAACCGATTGTGCTGTGTTGCGCTTTGCAGAAGCAGCATCTCCCTCAAAACGAATAATCGACGGAAGTGACAGAGTCTTTCAGATCCCATTTAACTCCCAGAACAAGTGGATGCTTACGCTGCACAAGACTAGGCTACCAAGTGGCGAACAGTCAAAAGATACGGTGTCTGGATTTGAGGTCTTTATCAAAGGAGCACCCGATGTCCTTGTATCAAAGTGCACATCGTACTGGTCAGCGACTCGGGACGAAATTCTGCCCTTGGACGAATCAGCAAAAGCAGAGCTATCTGCTTTTCAGGAGAAATTCTCAAGGAGAGCGGAGCGCGTGATCCTCTTATGCCAAAGACGCTATACACCACAAGCCGCCATCGGATCAAATTACTTTGGCGATGAAATCAAGGCTAACTGCGTGAAAGACCTGACAATTGTAGGCATGTACGGTATTATCGACCCGGCCCGCCCAGAAGCTGTGAAGACTGTTGCGTCGTGCCGCCGAGCGGGAATTAGATTCTTCATGGTTACTGGTGATTTTGGCTTGACAGCCACTGCAATTGCTCGAGATATTGGTATCTTCACTGGTATTGCCGAGCCTGACAGAGCTCGGGACTTCAACCACGCGGAAAAAGATGAGACCCAACCTCCCCCAACATCGTCTTCTAAAAGCCTTCTAGTCGAAGGACCAGAGATATCGGCCCTTACACAGGCTGATTGGGATACAATTTGCCATTATGAGGAAATTGTGTTTGCGCGAACAACACCAGAGCAGAAACTCCGGATTGTTGAGGAATTCAGAGCTCGTGATAACGTTGTTGCGGTGACTGGAGATGGCGTAAACGATGCTCCCGCGCTCCGAGCCGCAGATGTTGGGGTTGCTGTCGTCTCTGGAAGTGACGTCGCTATCGAAGCTGCTGATCTGGTCCTCATGGACAAATTCGATTCGATTATTGAAGCTGTCCGCTTGGGTCGTCTTGTGTTTCAAAACCTTCAGAAACTTATCAGCTATCTCCTTCCAGCAGGAAGTTGGTCAGAGATTTGGCCAGTGCTGCTAAACCAATTCATTGGTGTGCCACTCCCTCTGAGTTCCTTCCTGATGATCATCATTTGCGTGTTCACGGATCTCTTCCTCTCCCTTTCTTTGGTTATGGAAAAGGAAGAGTTCGATCTTCTCAGTCTTCCACCCCGCAATCATAAAAAGGATCACCTTATTAACTTAAAAATATACACCCAATCATACCTCTTCATTGGCGTGATGGAAACTGTCTGTGCCCATTCTATGTTCTTCCTATACATGTATCGCAAGGCTGGCATTCCCTTCCACTCTCTGGTGTTCGCATATGAGAACTATAGGGAGGGATTCTATGGCTACACGACAGAGGAACTCGTACATTTCAACAATGTTGGGCAATGCGTCTACTTTGTTACCCTGGTGGTGCTTCAGTGGGGAAACATTTTGTCCATTCGAAACAAGCGCCTTTCGATCCTGGAAGCCGACCCAATACGAGAAAAGCGCCGCAACCCATGGCTTGCAGGTGCCATTTTAGTTTCTCTCGTGATCGCCATCTTCGTCACTCAAGTTCCAGCTATTAACCACCTCTTCAACACGGCTCCTGTTCCAATTGAATACTGGCTCTTGCCGATTCCGCTTGCATTTGGTATCCTGCTCATGGATGAGCTGAGGAAATTGCTTGTTCGGCTGTTTCCAAAGGGCCCGATTGCTAAAATTGCGTGGTAAGCTGGGTCGGTGCTTTTAAGTACAGGGTGAAGTGATTGGGGCCGTAATTCTTCCGCGGCCGTGACTTTCCAACACTAGCGTTGATATAAATAGAATAAAAGTATTGAAATTTTGTTAGTTTTCGTTGGTTAGGCGTTTCTTCTCAGTTCTGCGTAACGAAGCACATGGAGCATTTTCAAGCCTGGTAGAAATATATAGCAGCATTATTGATTTACAGGATCCAGACGGACTCTATAAACTCCTTAGGAACGAATTCATTAGTATGGGGTATGTACTGGTTGCATGCAGTCGGGCCTCCTTGTTATATGATCTGATGCCTACTCTGAAGTTGAACAGGACCTAAACTAACTCAGATTGATCAAGCTAGTTACCTAGCTAGTTAGTTAAGTTAAGTTAATAATGCTTTGCTTACTCAGCGTGACAACCGAAACCAACCTCCATGAGTAGAAGGTGCTGACCACCTGCTGGAAATCTTCTCAATTGCGTCAAAGCCGCGTTGTCTTCTCTTGTTCAGGCATGGCTCTTTGCAGACATGCTTGCCGGAGAGTACATCGGTACGATGGCTCGACAAGTTCAATCGCCGGCTATGTCTGGATTAGCGATGCGATTCTTTCCCAGTCGTTCACGGATTTCCTAGTAGTCCAGCGGCGATTTGGCAGCAATGTTCCAGGCCCGCTCGAGGCCCGACGACGCCTTGCGAAGAGAAGAAATGCGGATTTAGCAGCTGCTGGTCGCGGAGGGGGCATTGACCCAAGCGTTCTGTTTGACTGGAAACCCATAGGTCAACGAAAGTCCGCTGAATCTCCCTTCGCATCGTTTGTATTGGACCCAGAACAATCGTGTAAGTACCTTGGCTAAAGCATTTTACCTCGTGTAAACATATTGACTGTATCCCAGTCAATTTGCCTCCGCGTTTTGATATCCCTCCCCCAATAGCCACCCCCGAACCTACGCAGACCTGGTCGCTTTTGAACATTACATCTCGCCTAACGACCCCAACTCCGAGCCAAATGCTTATGAAAGAACTGCCTAAAACGACATCCTTGGAGGATATTCGAACCCTCGTTTCAAATGCCGGCGTTGACCTACGCAGCCAGCCATTACTTAGCCAAATGATCTTTCGTCATGTGCTCGAGAAGTTTTCGAGCGGCTTTGAGTGGAGTATTTCTGATATAAGTGATTTTCTTGGGGATCCCGCATTGAATACTCCGGGCTCTCAAAATTTTGTGTTCGCCATCCGTTCCTTAATTACCGAAAGGACTACGGCCCAACATGTGGAACAGATGTTTGACATGCTGACGCAGATGTTCTCTCTGGGCGCTGTACCTCGTAGTGAGATACCTTTGATCCTCAGGCTGGTACTTCGAATTAGAATTCTCGAGGACCCATCCAAGCCTGCGACTATTCATGGACTTTGCTACAAAAAAATGTGGACCGGACTAGAATCATGCGCTGTGTTTCGGCCCAAGGATGTTGGAAGAAGGACACTTATCTTGTGGATACATCTTCTTGCAAGATGTCCACCCAGTGGACAGTCGCTTTCTGTCAGCAAGGCCATCATGCGCTTACTTGCTTCCACCGGAGTACCTAATCACCTCTGGCTTCCACCCATTTTTCTTCAAATAGTCAAACTAAAGGCAAGCCGTACACGCAAAACTTCAACTTCAGCTTGGAGAAATTTTCACAAACATATTCAAGACGTTAGCGATATTGGGCGCCTGCTCCCCGCCGGAACCCTTTTTCAATCACTTTTTCAATTCACAGAATCATTGCTGTTTTCTCGGCGTCATCGAAAGGCTCGTCCAGAGTTTTTGCAGATTTGGGCGGAGGCCTTGGAACGATTCCGCCATGACCTTTTGTTCGGTGAGGCTCGCTGGCGTGATATTCAGATTCCTCTAAACGAGCTTCGCCTTTCACCCCGTACGCACCATCATAATCTCAGTTCGAGAAGGTGTATCAGTAGGAAGGCTAATTTGGTGAGGAAAAAGTGGCTTGTGCGATTGTGGGCCATTCGAATACTTGGTAGGAAAGCTCGCTACCGACATCATTTTGAGAAACGACAGAGGGCTTTTTTTCGAAAGCTTCTGGTCTATAACAAACTATTACGCGGTGCGCGGCCAAAACTTGATATTCCTTGCTATTTATACCATTCTATGCAAGCCCTTGATCGACTTGGCCTCCCAAATGCCAACGCCGTCTTCACAGCAAGTACGGGGATGGAGTATGAGCGAAGATTACGGAAATACCATTACCTTCCCAAAGATGTTCTTTCAACATTATGTCAATTTGAACGTGGCGACTTGGCATCTTTAAGCGTTTCTTGGGATAGCGAAAACTATAGATTGCTCAGAGACACGATGTTCACCCACTGGGAGAAGTTAGCAAGCAAAACGGATATTACAGCTCCAGACTTTGCCAACAAGATTCTTCTTTATACCGAGACAAAATCACCCCACCGCGCCGGCCTTCTCCGCCTGCTTCGTCGCCACACCCCGCTCAAAATTGCGCTGGCATTCTCTTGGAACCAGTCTAACGACCACTCTTTTGATGGAAAACTTCGAGGTGCACCTAAATTTTCCTCGGATGGCCGGCCAATAATGAACCCTACGGACTGTCTCGCCACCCTCCATAGTATAGCTTTGATATTCGCTTGTTCCAACAAGCTCACACCTCGAAATTCATACAGACTGACGCGATGGTGCTATGAATTCCTAATCGACCACAATGCACCTCTTCGACCAACAATGGTTAGGGCATTGTATCATGCTGGTATTTACCGGTTCCAACAGGCAAGCCAACCAATCCCCATGGAAAGATTCTCGTTTATTATGAATAAAATTAGAGAGGTTGAAGGCGATCGAGTGGCGGCAGCACTTGCCAGCGGTGTGCCATTTGAATATATATCGCGATAGAAGTTGACACTACATTCATAGCCATCTACCGAGGAATATGATCTCGTTTTGCTATGTATGTGCTATTTACTATTTGCAATTTCCACAAACTAATCGCGTCACGCGCGCCCTTGAATGCGTATCTAAATTCCCTTTCTACACTGTTTCCATTCTCTATAGGCTAGTTCCGGGATATTTTACACATCACCCATTATGGAGTAGTAAAAAATATTGCTATAGTCATACATACTATTTTTATAAACTATAGATTCGGTTTTACCATTTAGAATAGTACAGGCTGCTGTATTCGCACACAACACTCAGACTACTATTTGTATTCCAGAAAATGGACACAAAAGATAAAAAACTCAGATATTCCTATCGTGGCAGCAGAGTATACTAGTAGCAAAACTAGTCATTGTAATAATTCTAGATGAGAAAGTTTGACTAAGAATCAACATCCATCTTCTCGACAACAGCACTGGCTCCCTCGGCTCCCAATTCCTGAACGGTCACATATCGTCCTATTTCTTCCTTGGTGATAATTTTTTGGTCTAGCCAAGCAGTAGTGCCCTTCTGGAAACGATAGTTTCTCTCTTTCTTGCCCCGCTCGTTGGGTTTAATGTAGTTTCTCAGTAGCTGAGAGGGTTTATCTTGTTCAATCACGCAAACATCGACATTGCTGCCGGAGCCAAGATCGTTGAAAATACCGGCTTTGATGGCTTCCGAACAAAGAGCAATTGCTTCTTCCTTCGTCAATTCGGGTTTCCACATCGTTTCGAATACGGACATTGCAGCCAGGGAACCTGATCCCATAGTTACATAAGGAAGCCTATCGGTAGACCCGTGAGCGTGAACAGTATACAGGCCAACTCCTGTAGGGTCAACTCCAGCCACAACCAGGTATGCTCCGATATGACCTTGGTGGCGGAACAGATGTTGTTTTAAGAGGGTCATGCACGTTACGACACGCGGTTTCCGGCCGGTAGAGAGTGCATGAAGTTCGAGATTAGAACTGATGAGGGCGGTAGTGAACTCCGTATCCGCTGCTGTGCCAGCACCTGCACACCATATCGAAGGAGTAATGTAGTGAAGTTTCTCACAATTCTAGGACGCCTACGTTAGCAATCGGCGAAATAGACGGCGATAAAAACGACCGGTGAAACTACGGAACAATTTAGAATGAGCGTACCTTATCCGCAACTATCGGCCCGCTAGTAGCTCTAGTATCTGCCGCAATCTATAATTTATAGAAAATGCTTAGCATTATGTAGAAATATCCCAGAGGGTAGATTTATTCGAGGACTTACCACCACGCCGCCATTGAAGATACACCCGACTATAGTCGTCCCAGTGCTTGTGGCCTTCGGCAGTGGAACTCCTTTGGCATGGAGCGCTGCATTTCGATTGTAATTCGAGAAGTCGAAGCCAGGCATGGCTGGAGTAAGGAGGAGGGATTGCGGAATGAGGTAAAGACAAAGCCTAGAGGACACTTGTGGCTTCAAGAAAGCAGCAGAGATAAGATACGGCGACAAGTAAGGGAGAAGAACCGCAGAACTGTAGCAGATCCGCCTGAGCGTGAGGTTGATTACAGCGTTGGGTGTTGGTGATGAAGTGACGAAGCTTGGAGAGCTGCCTGAGACGAGCTGCGCGCCCACCAATCAGCGGCCTGCCTCAGAGAACATCAACGATTCACAACAACCGTGATGCTTTTGTTCTTCAAGAACTACAGTCCACAACGCGCCTCTGCAGGATAGACGCCTCCGATAACCCAAGGCTACAATTGATTATAAGTCACCATATCGCTCTTCAATCGGCCTATGCCCTGCGGCTGCCACTGAGCGCTAAACGCAAGTCAAGATTTTTGGCCCTACCTTTCAATTATTTCGCAGGAGTCCTCGTTCGATCCAGCATCGCCCTGTTTCTAACGCCTTCCCACGCGATTCGATTAATATCAATGCAAGGAGGACAGGGTCTCTTCTAACTTTGAAACCCCGGTCTCTTTCAGCAGACTACGAGTCTCTGAAGATGGCGTTCTCGCTTGGGGGCGCGTCCCAGCTCTCCATGGGGGTTGCTGGAAAGGTGCAACTGGGATCCGAGCTGCAAGAGATACAGACGCAGGTATGTACCTGACGTTATTTTACCTTAAATCGTGGATTTCTATCTAACGGTACGGTTTATAGGAGGTTGGCTTTCTTTCACTCAACGGCGACTCTAAAATTCGGCTTCTGCCCTCTCCATGGCCTACCGATGCCTTACCCCCTCCCACTTCGTCCCTGCTGAGTGTTGCATCGACAAAGTCGCTACTGGCTGCTGCTGGACCGGAAGGCATCGTTATCGCGAGCACTGATTCTGTCAGGAAAGCATTCTTCGCGGACACGACCAGTGATAGTAATATTCGACCTTTCCAGCCAGAACTGCAGATACCTCTTCCCGGGAAGATCTCTCATGTCGCATTTTCAGCAGACGAAAACGCACTTGTGGTGGCGGCGCAAAGCGGCGATGGACTGGCAGTATACGATGTATCCGCTCTTTTACAAAACAACACACAGCCAAGGGCGACGATTAGTTTAAGAGGGGAGTCACTTCGCGCATTAGCCCCAAATCCAGTGGTATCCGATCTTTTTGCCGCTATAACAGTGAATGGTGAACTTTTAGTTGCAAATATCCAGACCAATCAACTGGAGATGGGACCTAGTGGGCCGGTATTAAAGACGGCTGTCAGTTCCGTATCTTGGAGTACCAAAGGCAAGCAATTGGTCGCTGGCCTTGTAGATGGAAATATCTCCCAAATGACCCCCAAAGGTGAAACAATGGCAGAAATTCCAAAGCCCCCAAACCTAGGAAACAATCAACATGGTTCGTATAAAGTCTCCCTTGCCTATGTGCTATATTAATATCATGGTTCTAGTTTCTTCACTTACTTGGCTTGAAAATCACCTATTCTTCATCGTCTATACGCCTACCGATGGAAACATGGCGTCGTCTTACTACATTGTAACGCGGCATCCACCTGATCAGTACGAATTTCGACAGCTACCCGAGATTTGCTCACCTTTTGGTCTGGAGCGTTATCCCTCATTTCAGTTTACGGGTCGCTTGAGAGACTTTGAACCCAGCTTAAAGGAAGTTCTGGTCGTGTCATCAACCGCATCGACTGATGTAGGGCTTCTTACGAGATCAAGCAGGCCGCTAGCTGATAATTACCCTGCTGACCAAATTACCGATCTTTTTACCGTTACAACAATGTCTGAAGACTCTCGAAGAGCAGAGTTGCCTATGACGGAAGATATGTCTGACACATCTCCTCTTGGCCTAGCCATAGATTTATCAAGCAAGGATAATGTTCCTTCCCCTATTCCTGGAGAGGATCTCAAGGAGTCCACAACTCCACTACCCGCCATTCTAATACTTAACAATGACGGTGTACTATCCTCCTGGTGGTTTGTGTATTCGGAATCGATCAGGCAACAGAAACCGTACCGCGGTCTTTCGATCCTTCCGAAGTCGCAAACAGTACCCCAGCAACGTACAGTTGCCGTACCTGAAACCCCCAAACCGGCTTTTGGACAACCATCGTTTGGGCAGTCGAGTTTTGGTCAGCCATCTTTTGGAAAGCCCACATCACCAGCGTTCGGTAGTACTACACCCCTTGGGGCTAATCGGACCCCAGCATTTGGCTCTCCTTCGGTACTGGGGGCTTC
This sequence comes from Ophidiomyces ophidiicola, assembly GCF_022830035.1. NCBI lineage: Eukaryota > Fungi > Ascomycota > Eurotiomycetes > Onygenales > Onygenaceae > Ophidiomyces > Ophidiomyces ophidiicola. Next base: position 89,511 of record NW_026054661.1, read on the forward strand.
TCGACCTGCTTTTGGCTCTACGACTCCTATGGGTGGAAACATTGCGTTTGGGACTGCGAGCGTACCCGGTCAGCAAGGTCCAGTTTTTGGACAGTCGAGCTTAGGTAGCGGTAAATCCCTCTTCGGCGAGGGGCCCGCGCAGGCAACGAGCTCATTTGGTGGTGGAGGTTTCAGTTCGTTTGCGTCAACTGGTGGATTTGGTGGCACAATTACATCTCACACTCCTACGCAGAGCCCATTTTCAAAACCAGCGAGCGACAATCCTTTTGCAAATGCTGGAAAGCCCGTATTTGGTGCGCCAAGCTCAGATACATCCGTTCAGCTACCTACGACTCAACCCTTTTCTGATGGCTTTGTTCTCGGCTCAACTTTTAAAGCCGACCCATCCGGAGCTATGGATGAAGATAAACCAGAGCCGTCAACTCTATCTTTTGGATCTGTCGCAAAGTCACTTGACCTTGGTGGTAACAATGCGATCGCTGAAGCAGTATCGGAACCATCATCATTTTCCTCTCCTTTTACGAGTATTACCGAAACTAAGCCTATGGCATCTAAAGAATCGCCCTTTGGCGTACCATCAAAGGGGTTGTTTGGACAATCTCCACAGGCCCCACCAATATCAGCAACAACACCATTCAAAGAGGCCACCCTGTCGCCGCCCAAGTCAGCCATAGTCACTGAATCGAAACCAGCTGAGACTTCGCTAAAAGAAAACGTTACTAGTCCGGTTTTAAAGGGTGAGATTTCAAATGACGTTAAACAGTCGCCGTTGTCTAGCATTCCAGAACCACCACTTCCCCCCGAGCCGACGAGTAGAGATGCGTACGGGCCTGGCGATACCTCCGCCTCCTCATCCAGTAACTCGCAAGATTCGCCTGAAGATGCTCCCCTACCTCCAGACTTCCTCCATACAAAAGTGTTGGCGCCCCAAACAGAACACCACAGTCCTCCTGAACCCCCACCAGCTCTACCAGAGGAAGCTGAAATCGAGAAAGACGAGGATTTCGAAGACAGTGGAGAGGAAATCACACACGAAAGCAGCCCAACGGATGTCAAGTTTTCTCCTGAAAGCTCTTTTGGTCCCGATCAAAGCCCAACTGAGGAACGATTTACTAAGTTCTCGCAGCCGGAGCCTACAATTCTAGCCCCAAAATCATTATTTGGCGAAATCGCAGAAGCTCCAATATTTGCTCCTCCGAAAATGCCCAAGGGTCGCCCCCGACTCAACCCGAGATCCCCCAGTCCCGTACGCAATCATCCGGTGGGAATGCTTTCTACCCCTGAACCCTTGAGGTCAACTAGCGCTCCTATACCCGGGCATGCACTATCTCGCCGTAGGGCTGCTTTAGAAAGCTCTGCTCTTCCTAACCAAGTAATCCCCGTACCCGAAGACTTTTTAGATTCGGCTTCCAGGGAACAAGCTCAACGCGAAACTGAGAAGCTAGTTGCTGAAACCCAAGCGCTTGCTGAAGATGAAGACGAGCAACTGCGAAGAGATCTAGCGCGGCCGCTTTCCCCAGCCCCAACCCTTGACCCTTTCTTGCCTCACCAGGATTTTACTGGTGAAAGTCTAAAACCTGGAATTCCAGGTCAGATTGAAAGGCTCTACCGTGATATCAATGCCATGATAGGCACTCTTGGTATCAATGCACGCTCCCTATCTGCATTTATGCTATTCCAACAGTCAACCAGAAATTTTGACTCTACATCATGGCTTAGGACGCTGCGAAGTGAAAAGTATGCTGAAATTTCTGAAGAAAAATTGCTCCTTTCGGAAGTTGATAAATTGCAGGAAGGTGTTGCAGCTCTTGGCCAGCGCCTCGAAGAAGGCAAGGCGAGAGGCGTTCAGGAAAAACTTGAAAAATGCCATGAGTTATTTGGTGGAGATCTTTTGAGGCTTCGAAGTCAATGCGCCAACATGCGACAGACTTTGGATTCGTACTCGGATGCCGCCGCTATAGCCTCAGCGCCGTTGTCAGCAGAACAATCTGCACTGCAGCAAGACTTACGAAAATTGTCAATGGATGTCCAGAGCAAACTTGCAGATCTTGAGAAAGATATATCAATATTAAGAGCACGGATTGCCGACTGCTGCAAGCCGACAGATGGAATAGCAGGGAAGAACCGGAAACACACAGGCCGGCCTACCGTTGATGCGGTCATGTCTACTATCAACACCATGACAAACATGGCCGAGAAGAAGAGCGGGGATATTGATGCCCTAGAAGCTCAGATGCGAAAATTAGGAATTGACGTCTCAGGCTCTATGCCTCCTAGAAGCAGGGATGGATCCCCATTCTCAACCCCTGTCAAGAGAGCATCCCGACCACCGTTGACACCCAATTCTCGAACTCCTCTCGATGGCGTTCGTACCTCCTACCACACTCCCGAGTCGGGTCGTACTTCGAAATTTAGATCAAGCATACTATCCCAGAGTATGTCACAGAGCCCAAGCAACCCTGTGGAGCTTATATCGCCCCAAGCTCTAGAAAAGTGGAAGGCCAACGCCCAACGACGCACAGAGGCGGTAAGCTATTTGAGAACAGCACTTCGCGGCCGGAAATCGAAATTACGAAGTCTGGATAGTTTTTGATTTGAAATGCATCAGTAGGAAGTAGGATGTTTGTCGCTAGCATAGTTTGAATGTCACGAGTCAACGTGTTCCAGTTTATAAAAAATTTTACTTAAACGATATTTAATTCCGGACTATACAACTCGCCTCCTATGTCAAAATGGAATGAAGTAGGGGAAATCAGTCCTATCAGGTCCCAAAATGCGCCATATACAGCGAAACAAAGCAAAACATTACATCAAAAATCTTGAGTAACCCCCAGAAGGATGATATCCCAGTATGATCACAAAATACTCACGAAAATGTCAACCCATCCTTCAATCCTGCCCAGCGTGAAACCCAGTAATCTATATAATAGCTGCGCCTTGGTTTCCATGGGCCTTTATCACCAGCTTTTGGCAACCCTTCTGATGCCTTTTTAATATAGGTACTATTGAGATTCAGCAGTGGCACAGTTTTCATTGACACATCTCCGCACGGCCTAACCGTTAGCCTGCCGGTCTTCTGCATATTCTGAACAAGTCGGCAAAACAGTATAGCAGTTGAGTCTGCGCCCAACGTCCAGGACGCACTCGTGTAGCCCATCACGAAGCAGGAGTTTGGCACATCTTGTATCATACAGCCTCGCCATACGAATTTTTGCGATGGGTCGAGCTTTTGACCATTCACTTCGATCTGTATATTGCCTCCAAACAAGAGCTTGAGCCCGGTAGCGGTAACAACAATATCAACATTATCAAGAGTCTCCCCGGTATCCAAAACAATACTATTTTCAGTAAACCCCTTAATATTTCCGGTAGCAACATGTCCTTTCCCTGATCGAAGACTTTCGAAAAAGTCATCATCAGGAGCAACACAGAGACGCTGTTCCCATGGACTATATCGCGGGTTGAAATGGGGGTCATGCGGGATATTAGGCGGTAGCTTCTGCTGTGTCGCTAATTTAATGAGGTGCCGTGAAAGACGAGGAAATAAACGACAGAGTTCAAATGACAGTATCATTATGGCCAGAGAAAAAGATCGTAAGAATGAAAAAAGTAGAAAACTAGGTAATAGGCGTTTCAAAAGTGGCGGGGTTCGATTTATCATGGAAAAAATGTAGGTGGGACTGCGCTGCAGCATGGTGACATGGGACGCTGTTTGGGAAAGGCTCGGAAGCAGAGTAACAGCTGTAGCACCAGACCCTATAATCACGATATTTTTTCCCGAGTAATCTAGGTCCTCTGGCCAGAACTGCGGGTGTACTACAGTCCCTTTGAAACAGTCAATCTGAGGGATTTCAGCAGGAAGAGCATGCTCATAGTCGTAGTATCCGGTGCCGAAAATTAGATATCGACATTGCATACGCTGGATATCATTAGCCGCCGGGTGTTAGGAGAAAGAGGATGTGTATATATATAAATGCTACTGACCTTTACCTCACCTCCATTCTCTACCCTCAACTTCCATAGAGCGTCCTCGTCCCTCCAACTTGCGGAGAGAACTTTGTGTTTGAAACGAATATGGGGATTAATCTGTGCGCTGTTGGTAGCCTTTGCCAGATACCGCCTGATGCTCTCAGCATCTGCAATCGCACGATCCTCGGTCCACGGATACCAGGAGAATCCAAAGGTGTATAGATCAGAATCCGACCGGATGCCAGGGTATTTGAATAGGTCCCAGGTGCCCCCTATCGCATCACGGGCTTCCAAGATCATATACGAAAGTGACGGACACGATGACTGAATTCGATAGGCGAAGTTGATGCCAGATATCCCAGCGCCAACGATAACAAAATCCGCATAGCCGTCATCGGGAGATTTTTGTTCCATGTTTATGCTGTAAGGCCGGATAATGTCCAGAGTGCCATCGACGGCATGAAAGCGTTGATTTAAGGTGAGTCCATGGGAAGGCAACTAGTAATAAGTTGGTTAGTTAACTAGTTAATTGCCTGATCGGCCACAAATGTAACTCTGGACGGGATCTTGGAGAACTATCCCAACAACCGCCGGTTCCATGTGCTTTCATGTGAGGCAGGCCGGAAGAAACACGGAGGAATCCGTTGCTCCGGCTCCGAGCTGGGGAAATAAGCAGCGGGCGGTCGCTGGTAGCTTTTGCTAGCCGCAGCTTGTGCATTTATGCTCAGCTTACTAGTTAGCGGTGGCGCAGACGCAGCTGTTCGCCCCTCGACCTCTCATGCCTGCCAGCCGCAGCCGTCGAGCGTCATACGAAGCGTAGTGCTTCAGAAAGAAGCTGACATGCGCAGTCGTCTGAGCAACGCCCCTCAACCATGGAGACAGCGCTCGCAGCCGCCTTCTGCAACCCGCCTTGTCTTGTCTCATAAAACGCTCAAGAGCTACGCATCGAACACCTCGAAGCGCAGGCCCATACTATTCCATGGATCCCTCAAGCTCTGGTAGCCTGCCATCCCAGCAGTTGGCTGGAGGAATTGCAAGCACGCCCACAGTCGATCAACCGTTGCCTCTCTTTCCGACAAGATGGACCCCAAGCTCCCACACCGTTCCCACGGCCATACCTTCGCACATTGGTACCTCAAGCGTCAGCAGCAGCAGCAGTAGATCTGGCAGCGGCACAGGCTCCGAAAACCAGTCTCCCAGTGAAACCAAACCGCCCGCGAACTCATCGTCATCCCCCGCCAGGATCCGTCGTCGTAATCGAATGATAACTTCTTGCCTAGAGTGCAGGCGACGAAAGCTGAAATGTGATCGGATGCATCCTTGTTCGAGTTGCTACAAGTCTAATCGTAATTGTTTGTTTTTGGCCCCTGCTACCGACCCAGCATCGCGCATGAAATTCACAGAGATCAAAGACAGAATCGGGTCTCTGGAGCGCGCTCTAGAACAAGATGCAGTTACTCCCCATGGAAATATCATAAAGCAGGAGGATACAAGCGAGAGCCGCCTTGAGACTGAAAATTCTGCTGTGAACTCCGGGGGAATCGTCGATACAGTGGTAAAAGAGGAGAGCCAGCTTCCTGTTCCAGACGACGAGAAGAATCTTGAACCTACGCCTCTCGCTGTGCAGGATGCAGCTTACGAGGATGAAGGAGATGATAACGTGTTTGATTTGGGCTTTAAATTTGGGAAGATGAGAATGACAGATCGAATTGGAGGTTTCTTCAGACCAAGGATTGCTGATGAGGTAGATTCTATCGATCCCTGGTTTGTTATCTATAGGCTCTGGGTTCCAGAGTTATATGTTGTGCTCTACGTGTGCTGACAACGTTCACCAAACTAATATAGCTCTCTGCGGCATTGGACATGTTACATGTGTCCGATCCACCGAAAACAAGCACACCAGCCTCTGCTGTCAGCTTCGAGCAGTCACGGAGGTGGTCATCTATAGCGGAAAATCCACACTTTCGTCCCAGTCCTTCGTATGCGGCACCAAGTTCCGACTTATGTTTTGGTGGTGCTTCGCAATATACACTTATGGAATTTTTGCCCACACAGGTGGCTGCAGATAGGCTGTTACGGCAGTACTGGGAGGCAGTACATCCAGTCGCAAAAATTGTCCATCGCCCGACGTTTGAAAAGCAGTATAGCGATTTTTGGGCAAACGTTTCACAGGGCATCGAGCCACCGTATTCCCTTCAAGCACTTTTCTTCTCGACCCTCTTTAGTGCAGTAATTAGCATGGCGGAAGACACTCTTCAAGCCATTTTCAGGGTTCCCCAAAAACAGATAATTCAAAATTTCCAAGGGGCTACAGAGATGGCTCTAGCGAAGGCCAACTTTCTAAGAACGACGAAAACGCAGACCTTGCAGGCATTGGTTATGTATATCGTATGTCTCCACCATCAAATCTCAAACTATGTGAGAGTTTGCTGATCTGGTAGTTGTAGATCCCAATGTGCCGTGATGAGATTTCTCGCTCCCATTCAACCCTAGTTGGCGCCGCTATTAGACTCGCGGAGTGTATGGGCTTCCATCGGGACCCCGAAGAGTATGGCCATGGGCCTGTCGAGTCTCATGTACGGCGCATGATCTGGTATCATATTTGTTTTCTCGACCTTCAAACCAGTGAGATGCAAGGACCCCGACCATCAATTCGTCGGGAAGACTTTTCAACGAAATTTCCCGTCAATATGGATGACGCCGAATTGGCTACGACGGATCCTACCTCAATCTCGGGTATGCCCAGATGGACAGATATGACACTTACAAGAATTCGATTTGAATGCTGTGAGCTACGCCGACTTATTCTTGTAGACAGGATCCGGTTGGAGAAGAAGCAAGTTAGTTTAACCCAGGTCCTAGCGAAAATCGAAGCTTTCCGAAAAGCGACCATTGCAAAATACGGCCCCCTTATTCTTGTACCGAATCCACAGCCAATACAACAGGTTGCAAAATATATGTTGTCAATTCTGACACGCCGCGCCTACATATCTTTGTTACACCGGTACCTCAACACTGTTGCTGTTCGTATTCCCGATCGCCTGGCCCAAATTGTAATCACAAACGGCATGCAAATCCTTGACGCTTCAATCGCACTAGAGAGCTCCGCTGAATTGCGTCCTTGGGCCTGGTACCATGGTGCCTTTAATAACTACCATATTGCCCTCCTTCTTCTTTTTGAGATTTGGACTCACCCTGAGCGAAAGGAAGCGGATCATATTTGGGAATGTCTGGACTACGCTTTTGAGTTGGATGCTACAGCGCCCGACTTGGCAAGGAATGTCGACCGTCTAGATGTATTACAGCATCGAGATGCTAAAGCCCGATTTATCCTTCGAACCGTACGCAACGGAATGATGGAGTACCGAGAAGCAAGGAGATTGATAATACCGAAGAGCATGTCTAACTCAAAGGTCTTGCCGCCAATTCCACTAGATGTTGATAGTTACACGGCCTCGTTGACTCGAAGAACCCAAAGCGCCCCCACAAGATCCCCTCTGGCCCCCATAAGCGAAGCCCGGGGTACATCGATATCATACTCACATAACCTACCCACTGACTCCATACCTAATGATCAGCAGTTTCAGACCCAATTCAATTCTCCAAAGGGCGTACAGCAGTCGTACCTCCCTCAACAGGCGAATACGTTTCAATATACAGCCCCCCCCGCGCCCGTATCTCAACTTGCTCCGCCTACTTTTCTGTCCCCCAGCTACGGGCAGCCGGCCTCATTTCTACAAGAACCCCAGCCTATCCAGGAGAACAGGAGCATTGCTGGTCTCGAAGATGCAGGAAACAATGGCCTCTGGTTTCTCTCAAACACGGGATTGGCAAGTGCAGGAGCTGCTCCATCCGTGGGAGGATATATATTTTCGCCGGCGGCTGGCGAGACTCAATTATCAACACCTGAAATTGACTGGGTAAGTAAGATTCAGTTGTTGATAACTCAATTCACCTGCGTACTTGCATTTTACCTTCCACTTCCGAGTATGCTAACTTTGATTCCCCTTTTTCAGAACGAATGGGATCAGATATTTACACCTGATGTTCATAACATGGACCTTTGAGTTCTTTGACAATTTATGAAACTGCAGAGCCAATCGTGGGGCAGACGCCACAATGATTAACCGCTTGCGTTTCCCTTCCATTTTGCAATTACAATTCCTGCTTTAAGGGCATCCCCAAAGGACAGCCATTTAAAAATCCACCCTGACATTCGCCACTTAGAGAAGCCAGCTAGGCCAAATTCAGCCAGCTCTTGATCTCTTCGTTCCAAAAACCTCGCCAGCCCAGGAAAGACGTCTTCAGTGATGTCCTCTATCGTAATATTTTCCACTGCATAGCCTGCTTCCTGCAATTCCCGCTTATATGCGGACATGGTCATGAAATTTGAAAATGGAGCTGACAGGGCTGGAGTAAGCAGACGTAAAAGGACGCCGTTAAAGACCGACCTTAATGAAGATGAGGGAGGCGCGAGGAATATGTCGAAAGCGATGAAGTGAGCTTGAAGGACGCAGTGAGAATAGTTCAGGATTTCGCGCCGCGATGGCTGGAAATGATATGCAGAGTCAAGTGCAAGCACATATCGCTCAGTGTCTATTGGAGAAAGGCTGCCCTGTGACCTTTCTGTTGCGAAAGCAAGTGATACAGCCTGCTGCAAATCCTGCGGCCACGAGGATGGCCTTCCAGCATCGCCACAAAATAATTGAGGTGCCTTTGGACTTTGTAACTTCGTTTGAGTAGGCTCTATGTATTCGGATGTCTTCAACCTAGATTTGGCGAATTCATACTGCGTTCTATCCAAAGTGATGCCAATGTAATGCTGAAACAAAAGTGTCTTTGTCTCTCTACTGCTTGCTCGAAGCGCTGCCATTCTTGTTAGATAAAGTGTTTGTTCGCCGCACCCGTAGCCAAGATCAAGCAACACCCTCTTCGTCTTTGAATTCTGTGTGCAAGATGAAGTACTGGCATCTCCGAAGAGGCCTGCTCTTTGGAGTATTTTATCCACCAGCGCCTCGCAAGCTTTCGGCAGGTCTGTTGCATCCTATCAAGATTCGCTCAAGTAATTCTAATCAGATGAGCAGGTCCAGCAAGGCTGTAAATAGAAAAGAACAAGATGATTATATGTAATAAAAGTGACAGGGCAAATATAAGCAAGATTTCTATCCTGCCTGAAAGGCAATGGATTGTTCAAAGTATAAGGCGCAAAAAGATGAATGTAGCCTACCTTCCAATATCCCATATTCATCCACATCTTCTCTGGCGGAAATTTTAAACACAAATTAAGAACAGCATGGTCCAGGCTATAGAGCCCTTTACTTTTAGGATCTCCATCAGCGTGTATCGCCCGACGCCAGCGCTCGAGAGCTCGTCGCACCAGAAAGGGAGTCAAGAGGCCAAGCCCATACGTGATGACGAGAGGAATTAAGTTTGGGGAGGAAAGAAAGAAAAGGAATGGAAGCGGGATGGAAGAAACAAACAGCAACGAAGCCAGCATGGTCCGGCTAATGCACGGGGCCTCGAGGGCAATTGCAAGCTCAAGGCGAGGTTGATAGATGGAGAGAGTGGGTGGCTACGCTTTGTTGATGACGATTGAAGCTCTGAAGGCGCAACCAGAAAACAGAATCTCGATTACCCAACCTCCTCCCCAACTCACCGGCTAGTTACTGACTATTGTCTGGAATTTCGACAGGCGGCGTGAACAGAATGGCACCGCCTCGTACTCCATGCTCCTTCAAGGGATTGCCTTCGCCGTCCGTGGCCCATCCTACCAAGTCCGTAAACCCGCATCGCTGATAGAACCGCTCCTTGCCCGCTGCGGCCATGACATTCGCCATAACGCGTTCTTCTCTGGCACGCTCAACCCCCCACGTCGCCAGTTCTCGCCCATGACCGCGATTTTGGTATTCCGGATGCACGGCGAGACAAACAAGCGACCAGGCATTCCGACGCGATTCTGGATAGGAGTAGTAGTGGGAAACATAGGACTTGATGGCGGCGTTGAAGCGAGACGGCGTCAGCTGCGGAGGCCTGGCGATAGTGCGGTCGGGAAACACGAAATTAGCGAGAGCGTTGAAGAAGACAACGAGCGGTCGAATAAGACGTCCTATATGGTTACGAGAATTGGCGTTCAACGACCTGAGCGCTGGTCTTCACGTATCGAACAACATACTTGGATCCCACCAGCCCCAGAGGCCCCATACCTTCTCCCAGCCCAAGCCTGCACGCCGCCATTCTGCAGCCCCTGTAATAACCTCCTTGCCCGACGCCTGTTCCGTCTCGAAGCTCACTAAAAACACCCTGGAAAGATCCCAGTACCGCTCCCTACAGCGACGCCTCCAGCCAGCAACGTAATCTTGTGGATATTGATCGCGGTATGGGCGGAGTAAGCCACCGATCACCTCTTCGTCGTGGAACCCCGCAGCCAGGATCGAGGTTATTGTAGGAAGGTCGCCATAGCGTCCAAGGCGGACAGGCATCGCAGCAAATTATGTTTGCAGAATAATGGAGTGTTTATGATTACAGAATGCTCGTCAAAAAGATGAAATGCAGAGTACGGAATACAGGCTGGCCTCCACCATGAATGAATGTTACAAGCCACAAAAGCTGATCCAAACAGAAAAGTTGCTAGGATCCCTGGCATTTCGCCAGCTTCCCGACAATTTAATCCCGCCTCAAAGCGAAGAATGGACTCCGGCCTCAAAATAGAAAATGCCCTGTCTGGGGCAGTATATGACTACTCAAAAGAGTACTGCACACAGGAAATTTGACACATATACAGATTAACATGATAGCAAACGAAAGTAAGATGCACTTGTTGAAGACTGTCAGCATTTTCTAATCGCTAGCTATACTGAAAGCTTGAACCAAGTTGATTTGGAATGTCTGCATGCACTTTGTCCGCCGTGTTATGCCTTAGTCTGAAAATGACTATGTTTTTCCGGCATTGAGCTACATCGGCTGTGACCCCAACTCTGGCTCTTTGTCAATATGCCATTGATTGAGTTACAAATGTCGAGACTAGCCAATGAAGTACAACAATCACAGTTGCTAATTGCACATGAGCTTGTGCACTCAATATCAAAACACAAGATCTCAGGGAGCAATTAAGATGTTCTGTGAGCATTCTGTTTTCGGGTGAAAATTTTTTTTTCGAAGCAAAAAATCGGTTCGGCGTTATAGAATTTAGGTGCTATAATGACGGTATAAGAGATTTTCTTTTCCAATAAATACAAGATACCACTTGAGCTTATCTGAAGCTATAGCTCCATGGCACGCAAACTGCAGTTACTTTTTCCAATAAAGTTTGCCCCCTCAGCGGGAAGCTTTAGTACCTGAGGTCAGGAATGAACTACCTGGATAAAGAGGCACGCTTGTAAAATTTATTGAAGACAGCAGTACAAATTCGATCTAATGCGGGTGCCACGGCAGCCCTCATTCGTATTGTCTGAGAAAAACTAACTACCATTAAAGGGTGTGTGGTGCGATGAAGATTCAACTGGAGATTCGGATTTTTAAGCCGCACTGCGTTTAGCGGACCAATGGGGGTAGTGAACTAACTAGTGGACTAGTTGACTATTGACCCGATTTTTAAGCGCCGCTTGCTCTGATGACGTCAGTGCAGCGCGGCTTCTGTCTTCGATCTCCGCCAGTGCTGCTGCCGCGTATTACGGAGGCGCCTGCTGAGCATCGCCAGTGGGGTTTACTGGCGATCCTCTTGCCCGTCTACTATCTTCAGAATACAGCCAGCATGCAACCATATACCACTAAGCTAAAGTCTTTCTCTTTGAAGAATTGATATTACGGAGTACTCGCCAAGATTGTCTCGAAGGGCAGGGGAATTGGAAAAAGACAGATATGTCCACGGTCACCCAAATTCTTTATTTCACGCTTAAAGAGTCTGTTGTGCCCGAGAGTCCAACGAATGACCCTGGGAGGCTCTTTTCAGAAGTAGTGTGTGCTGCGAGATGTCTTTTTGGGTATATAAAATCTTGCTGGAGCAGGACACTTGAAAAGGAAAATGACATTGTTTGGATTATAGGTGGGTATTGCTGCTTGATTTGTTATGATAAGAATATTATGGTGCTGACAGTCTCCCGGTAAAGAGTGGAAAGAGACGGAAAGGCCGGAAGACAACATCCGCCGCTTCCCCATGTGTCTGATAACAAGTTGCCTCGAGTTTGAAACGATGGTATTCCCCTACTACGCCACATTCACTCCGTCACTAAGTGTCAACCTCTTAGAGGCACCAGTCCTCGAGATTAAACTCCTCCTATTTCCTAGAGAACTTGATTCTGCCGATACGTCCAGGTTATGGGATAATCTCTTTCACTTCCGCACTGAGTGCCTTCACTTGACGGGCTGTGCACCAGCTACCGGTATGTCTATAGGCTCCGTCCGTTGGCCTGATACGACGTATACTGCACCTGTGGACACCGGGCCGCGTCAGGCGCGGATGGTGGTCATCCTTACGGGGTGGGGGAGTAGGGCTGAGCAAGGGGCGGCGGAGAAGTCGGAACAATTCAGGAATGCAATGGAGCCGCTCAAGGCAATGATGCTGCCGGCTGACCCGTTTCTGCGGCCGAGACACATTCAGATAAGATGGCCAGATTCTCCCGAGCGACAGATCCCCGAGATGGAGTCTTCCGAGTCTTCCGAGTCGTCCGAGTCTTCCGAGTCGTCCGAGTCTTCCGAGTCGGAGGACCCCGGGACAGAGACACTACCTAATTGAATTTCAGATGTTTCATTGGTTGGACCAGTTATGCTCCTACTTGACTTTTCTGAGGTACTATCTGCTGTTATTGCTTTAAGCGAGTTAGAATTGTAGTCAATATAACTGTATACCTTAACAAAATTATGGAGACTTCGGGAGTCGAATAGACTTGAGTCATACCCTAAAACCCTTCTCCATTCTATGGGGAGAACGACCAATACTATGGCGATGCGTATATTTACTGAGACACATCACACATTTTTAGCAATATAAGAGAGTAATGTAAAGAAACTTAAGAGGAAAAGTATGAAAGGTAAAATAATACGATTTGGAGAGTAAAATTACATAGGATCGAAGACAAACAATGCAGGCGGCATCAGCTAAACCTTGCTTGATAGGTAGAAAAAATTAATTTTGGCCCAGAGGGGTGAAGAAATAAAGCTCATACAGACCATGGCATTAAATCCGATGCTTCTCACTCTCTGTGTAAGACAGTCAGTAATTATCTTACCATCCTAGGATCTCATCTAGACTCACCAAGTCTTGAATAAAGCATATAAAGCGCCATTTGGTTACACTCTTGAGTTCCAGTGATAGTCACCAAACGTTCATTGCTGTTGTCCTGAGGTTCATTGATCTTGATAACGCTTCCACTCAGATGACGAATTTCATTGATCTTAGCGCCTCCCTTGCCAATGATAGCTCCAACCATATCATTAGGAATGAAAATTTGCTGCGTCAATGGTCCCCCGGCAACAGGACCACCCATTGGCTGCGCAGGTGGCACATGGCTGGCGTGGGGAGGCTGGGGGGGCCCACCATAGGGAGCAGGCTGGTGCGGGCCTGCCCCAGTATAACCTTGACGGGGTGATGCATTGTAATGAATTGGCTGCTGCATCGCGTGTGGGCTTGGGCCACCAGGTCCTGCCATGTATGGCATGCCGTAGCCAGTGGACACCGCACGATTCGCTTGCGGGTGTCTTTTAAAGTTATCTGGATGTCCATACTGTCCACCAGCGGGCTGGGGAACGTAAGGAACTACCTGCATGCCGCCGGGAACAACACCAGCAGGTCCACCGGTACGAGTAGCGTATGCAGACGCAGCCGGTCCGCCAAATCGTTCTGTCAGCTGCTCCACTAAGGTCGCAGCAACGTAATAGGTGGCAATATGTACAGCGTCAGCAACACCAAGAATAACAAGGGATCTTTCAGTAGATAGAGGGAGACAAGAGTCCGAGGCATTCAGTCTGGCTCCAGAGTGTTCCTGAATTTCGCGAATGCGAACCCCAGATTTACCAATAATGGAACCAATGAGGATATGGGGAATGAGAAGTCGAAGGGGGTAGGTTTTAGACTGAGCTGTAGAGGGTGCATCTAAAGGTTCATTATTCAAAGTGCGAATGATCAGTCCGAAGGCCTAGGGAAAGAAGGTGTTAGTCTGTGGACCCAGCATATGATTGTGCAGTCACTTCAGAAAAGTACCTTTGCAACAGCGTCTTGAGGGCCGCTGACTGTTAAAATCCTTTCAACAGCCCCGCGGGTATAATCGCTAACAGTACATTTGGCACCCGAAAGGCGACGGATCTGGGAAACGTTTTCTCCCCCTTTGCCAATACAGGTTGCCGCCTCAGCACTGGAAATAACAGCACGAATGTGGATAAACCCGGTCTCATCCTGTGTTCCGTGAGCCTGACCAGAAGCTTGAGGCACTGGCTCGTTGTGCGACGCTGTAGATTGAATAGGTTGTGTTTCCAACGGAAGGCCTTGAGAGGGCTTTCCATTATGGGGGGCATCGGGAACGACTAAATCACCTTGACCATCTTTAGTATTATTCTGGCCTGAGCCATCGTCTTCGGTAGCAGGCTCGGCCTTACTAGCCTCCGTCTTCACGTTGTTTTCGTCAGATTTCTCTCCATCACCTTTAACCACTTTAGCTAGCGCTTGACGTTTGGCGTCTGGTTGATCGGTCGGACCGGAGGGCGAAGACGGATCCTCAAGAGGACGTTTGGTAGATGGAACAGCTGAATTTGGTGAAGCGGACATGATGGGCGTTGCTCGTGCGGTAACGGATCTGCTAGTCTGCGACTACGCTTGAGAGAAGAAAAAAAGCCCGGACAGGACTGACTGAAAATTCTGCTTCCTATTCTTTTCTGTATCGTCTATGTACACCAGGAGTTCCCAAGGAAAACTTGCTGGTGCAGGTGGTCGACTTGGAAAGGAAGGTGGTGCTTGGTGCTGAGGAAGAGCGGAGTGTTGGGCTGAGTAAAATGAATGCTTGCCACGGCTAAACCGGCGAGGAGAAAAAAAGTCTTGCTAAGGGTGACGGTGTTGCGGGAAGTAGATGAAGAGTTTTCTTGATATGCCACGAAGAATGCTCAGGTGAAAAGCGGACTGGTGAAACGACGATTGTCGCTTGCGAAAAAGGGTGTTTGGCAGATTGAGGGATCAGAAGGGGTGATAAAACGCAAATATCTCCTGAATGCTTTCCAAAGCTTATCTTGTACCTATGTTCTTGATATCGAGTTCTTGTTGAAGCTGACTGGTGTCGCGGAAGGGGATGAAAATGGCCGGAACCCACGTGAGCTGCAAGTATAAAATACGGGCGTAGAAATCAGTAGCGATCACTCAGTGAGAATGGTGATGACCAGCCAGAAGAAACAGGGGGTAACGATAGCATGAAGCCCGGTGATGAAGAGGCAGAGTTGAGCAACAGCTCGACATGAATGAAGGCGAAGGTGGAAACTGGCTGCCTCTAGCGTGTTTTTTTAGCGACTGGGCTGACTAGCCTATCTTGGTATAGCCTGATTATCACGTGCTAGACTCGACTTATGTAACTAGATTCCAACCGTTTACGGAGTACTTACATCATTTCTAGCTGAGCTGCTTCTATTGAGTTGTTTCCGAGCAAGCCAGTTAGTTAACTACTCACCTCCCTTCCTGTATACTGCAATGAGTCAACCATCAATAAACCCCACCGCTAAAATCCTGCAATTTGCAGAAAACTGCAAGGATCTCGAGTCCCATTGTCACCAACAGTCCTTACCCCCAGACCCTGTTCATTATAATACACAATTAGATGAGGCCATTAAAGAGCTTCGAGATCGTGCCGAGGCGCAGGAATCTATTCTACAAGAAGTACATTAAGCAAGCACTTGTGTTTTAGGGATGTAGCATTAACAGACATTCAAGTTACGAGCAAAACGACCCCTCGACCTTCCCCAGCCAAATTTAGATGCCCTTGCCCGCCTCGCACAAACCCACCGGGCAACACATGCATATCAGTCATTACTAAATGAAACACCACAACTACCTACACCGAACTCACCTCTCAACACCCTGTTAACGCTCCGGCAGACATTCCGCCTTGTCCAGGAACTCAAGTCTAGTATCTCTGCCGCTGCCCAAGACCTTGTCAACAATCGTGAGCGCCTGAAGACCGAAGAAGCGAATTTGCGCGACGCTCGAATGATTACGGAAGAGCTACAGAAGAGATTAGAAAATCTGCAGCGCCAACAAGAGCAAGAATCTGGTCGGCAGAAGAAACCTCAACAAATCGCCAAGGAGTTGATTGCCAATGAAGAAGAGCGTAAAGCAAAACTTGAGCAATCAACAGCAGAGCTGAAGGATTCGCTCAAACGCTTCATCGATGACCGCCTTTCTCCAATGCTTGCTGCTGAGGACCTAGGTGGCCCTGTAGTTAGCGACCAGATTGATATTTCTGATAGCACATTAGAAGTGGGATATACCGCCCATGGGAAGGAGCGAAAACCCAAAAAGAATGCAGAAACAAGCCTTGACTCCAGGCAACAACGAATTGATACACTTGTGCGCAGTCGAATGAGTGGTGTTGAGGGCCATGGTTCGGCAGATTCCAGCAAAAGACAGGCTGCTGCGACAAAAATGCACACGCTTATTGACAAACTACTGGATGTTGCGGGTTCTTCATCCTATGTTGAGCTTCAGGAAGATTCAGCGGCATCGCGATTTCTACTCAAGGCTAAAATTGCGCAGTTTCACCCTCGAGATTCGCGTAAAATTCGATTGATCAATGTTGCCAGAGACATCTTAGACTAAGATGGTATTTTCTACTTTTCATTTATTTGGTCTTGTATATCCAACATCTCCAAGTACCCCAGAAAACGGCTAGTCAATAGTGTCGTCGCGCATAGCAAACAGCTGCTTCAGAAGCTCTTCCGTGTTGGCCCGCAAAGCATTGTGATACATGGTGTTCGTGATGTAGTGCTTGCAATTTTTTATTGCAGCTGCTGTTTCGGTTGCAAAATCATAATGAACATACATGTCATCCACATATGTTGCGGAGTATACGGGAACTTCGTTTCTAGCCAGCTGCTCCTTGTCATACAGCTCTGGCCAGTCGTCATACGATGCAATGATATCGGCAACCTCTTTCAGTTGGCTCAATTCTACAGATGACTGGAAAATATTCTCATAGACCTATACCGCGGCTGCTGTTAGTGGATACAGCAGCATCTTTGGTAAGGGCTTGATTTGCCTTACCATCTCCCCTGTGAAATATATCCCACTAGAGTGCTTCTGACTTCGGAAGTTGGAAAGGTTCTTGATAAGTCTATCCGCGCACCAGTTGGATTTCGCCCTATTATAATTTTGGTCAGATTACGTTGCAAAGCAGCGACGGCCCAAGACTAACCCCTGACAATAAATCGCTTCGTGAATGACTGCATAAAGAATATTGTTGTCGAAGCTACTTGCACCATTGACCAAGGAGAGGGTCGGAAGCGTTAAGAAGTCGTACATTTCAACGTCGTTGGTACATCGCAAAACGATATCTATAAAGTGTTAGATATGATAAATTTGTAAAATTCTTTTGGCACGAACCATGAACGTAGTCAAGCCCTCCTGTTGTTATATAATAACAATTAATATTCGATCGATGTAGTTATGCCAAACGTTCATATCTGGAGTACTTTACCGCGCATCCCAAACAAGATTCCCAATGATAGGAATCTCTCTGGGGTGAGAGCCCCACCATCGGGGACCTTAACGTCGTTTTTTTCAAGGTGAGTTAGAATAGCCGTCACTCTCTCCTCATCCTCGGGAAATTTTCGGTAATACGCTTCGTTTCGCTCTTGAAGTTTCCCTATTATGGCAATCAGGTGAGGCGGCGTTAATATCTGCCAGTGAATACATACCATATGTTTTATTAAGGACTGGATCTGGATGTGAAACCAATGGTGGAAGCCCGCCCGTAGTAAAAACTTCCTTTAATCCTTGAGGGCTTTGAAGAAATCAGACAAAGCAAGGCTGTGCCAGTGAAGTTTACCCACACTTACAATTTGGAAAGGTAGGTAACAGCGCAGAAACCCCCAAAGCTTTGCCCCAGGACGCTCCACTTTTTCTTCGTTGCCGGATAGTTCGCGGTCAGGCACATACGAACAGCCTCACAGTCCTGGACGATGCTGTCGGCTCGAAAATGTCGAAGATACTTGGCTTGGTTCATGGCATTACCTTGTAGAGCCAGGGTTGCTGCTGTGATGGGAGAACTTAAGCCAGTTCCTCGCTGATCAAGAAGCAGCACCTTGCGAAGGAATTAGGCCACTCAAAGAAGAATACAAACAAGCCGAGCTGGCAGCCTACCTGGTAACCTTTATCCAGAAAAGGCCCAACCCAGCCGATGTCCTGAGGCTGCGAGCATCCCATCCCAGGCCCGCCTTGGAGGTAGACAAGCCATGGCAGCTGTCGCTCCTCCGGTTCGGCCTCAGCAGATGACGAACGCCGCTGGACCCCGCGAGCAAATAGCCTGATAGATGCCTCATTTGGGTGGCTGTGGTCGACGGGAACCTCAAACTGAAGCTCTGCGACCCTTAGCCTGCCTACCAAGGAGTCAGTCGACTTTCCCAAAAGAACATTTGACTTGGCCACAAAGCAGTGGCAAGACGTGAGGGAGAGGGCATATAGAGGGGCAAAGCGCACCAGGCACGTCTTTCAAGCGCTTGTAGATCAGCCGTGCAGCAGCCATCTTCGCACCAGGACACGAGTGCCTTTCTCAGTCACCTACACCAGTGAGCCGGCAAGGGGGGGTTTATTATTGTATGGAGTCGTTAACTACTCCGTACGGAGTACTTGCGAGAGAAACGAGTTCCGTTACAGCAGGGACTAGTAATTGCGGGTGTGAAGTTTATCCACAAGGGTTGTTGAATCGACTGCTGGCGGTTCGAGTTTGCCGCATGGCCATCCTTGTCTGTGGAGCAGCGACTCTCAGGCACTGTGGGTTCTGGCACAAGGATCAGTTCAGACCCGAAGGTATCCTCGGTTTGCCAGTTTGGTTTTGTATTTTCTTTCCTTTTTGCTTTGGAATGCCAGTGGGCTTTCAAATGTCTTGTGGAGCCAGCAATCAACAACGGGCATAACTACCATTTAACTAGAGAACGAGTACTAAGTAGTTAACTAACTACGCGACTGACAAGGGCCCCCCGAGACTCCAGCGTCTTAATCACCCGCGGCGGAGGGCTTGGTAGCCAACTCTTAAGTGGAAATCAAGTCTGTTCCGTCAAACTTTACCTGGACTTGACCCCCGCGGGGCCGCGACTTTAACCGCATCAGAGTCATTCTCATGACATGTTGGCTTCCAACTTCTCCAAACCACTACGATATGTCGGCTATGGATATGTGTGAGGTCTCTACTGTGGAGGACCAAGTTGCGCTGTCGAAGGTGGCTCTCACTTTCCAGCCAACTGATCGTGTTCTCCCGGAAGAGCAAGATCTCGAGCGTTGCAGGCAGTCACTCAGAGCATCGCTTCCCCTCAAGGGCCTGGGTTTCGCAGATACCAAAGAGCACATACTCAAAGACATCGTTCCAGGGCTGAACCTGGGGGGCGTCAGCCCAAATTACTATGGATTCGTGACAGGAGGAGTTACCCCAGCTGCTTGGTTTGCAGACAATGTTGTCTCCGCATATGATCAAAACGTTCAGGTTCACATTCGTGAGCACTCTGCGGCCACAGATGTCGAAGATCGAGCATTGGGTTTGCTGATGGAGCTCTTTCACCTGGAGAGGAAGGATTGGTCGCATGCCACCGTAACGTCTGGAGCCACGGCGAGCAATATCCTTGGGCTGGCCTGCGGCAGAGAATATGTCTTCCGTGCAGCTGCTCAAAAGAGCGGCGTGGATTGTAAAAGTGTGGGAGAATATGGGATTGCAGAAGTCTTGCGTGCGACAAACATGAATGGTTTGCAGGTTCTGTCTACCTTGCCACATTCATCAATGGGGAAAGCTGCCGGGATTCTCGGTATAGGGCGTTCTAGTGTTAAGAATGTCTCTTTAGACGGAAATCCCCTTCAATTTGACCTAGATCGCCTCGAGAAGGAATTATCTCTACCCGGAGTAGCGAGTATTGTTACAGTCTCCTGCGGTGAAGTGAATACCGGTCGCTTTGCGACAGGTGGAATTGAGGAATTTAAATGTATTCGGGACTTATGTGACAGGTATAATGCCTGGCTGCATGCTGATGGAGCATTTGGAATATTTGGCCGCATGTTTTTCGGTCAATACCAATCAACAGAGTTCGATTCTATAAGAAGGGGCTGTGAAGGCTTGGAACTCGCAGATTCAATCACTGCGGATGGACATAAGTTGCTTAATGTGCCCTATGATTGCGGGTTCTTTTTCTCTCGTCATTCAGATATTGCCCAGGATGTCTTCCGCAACCCGAATGCTGCATATCTCGCCTCTTCCAACGTTGCGACGGACCCGGTAGTTTCTCCGAATAACATCGGTATTGAAAACTCCAGGCGCTTCAGAGCTTTGCCTGTTTACGCTACTCTCTTAGCCTATGGCCAAGAGGGATACCGATCGATGCTTGAACGGCAGATCAAGCTTGCTCGCCGGGTTGCAGCATGGCTATTTGACCACCCAAAATACATCACGTTGCCTAACGGTCTGTCAAGAGAGAAAGTAATAGAGGATACCTTCATAATTGTTCTTTTCAGTGCGAGGGATGATGATCTCAATACAAAATTAATGGGCAATATTAACCGAGCGTCGAAGATATATGTATCTGGGACGAGTTGGGAAGGGCGGGCAGCATGCAGGATCGCGGTTTCAACCTGTAAAGTGGATGTTGAGAGAGACTTTGCTCGCATAGTAGAAGTATTGGAAGATGTTGCTAACTAAGACAGCGTCATTTTTGTTTCTGTAAATTTTTCAGATAGTGACATCGAAATATGTATGATGTACATACATCATCTTCGTCTCCCAGCGGATGGGATATCTCCTCTTTCAGACATGCTGACGACTTCACCAATACCAGCCTCTTCCTGTTCGTCCTCTAGAGCAGTGATTTCCTCCCGGCAATCCCACCATTTTTCTTCTGCTAAATCAAATGCGTCCTTTCTCAACTCCTTGATGGTCTTTTCAGTTGCTGAATCGCTGTCTCTAAGTTTGGCCAGCAGTAATTCTTGCCATTCTGTTGAAGTCCTGGTATAAAAATCTCGTAAATTCTCAAACGGCCGCGGATGAGGACGTGAATCTTGAGGCTGAGGCTCCGTTAGTTCCTGATCCGCGTCCGTCTCCATAGGGGTCGCCTCTGTGACTTCAGTTGGGACAGTAGACGGAGCGTAGGCAGACTCAGTATCTTCCTCTTCGTTATCGCTTTCTTCTATTTCGTCTTCTTCCATTTCTTCGTCGCTCTCTGCCTCGGCAATATCATTCCAGTGTTCAGGTTCTTCGTAGAAGATCTCTTTGACACCATCGAGCTTCATCAGGTCTATCGAGTACAAGTCGTTGAACGTGAATTCTTGGTCATTGCGCTCAAATGTCCCGCCAAAGATAAATAGCGTGTCTTCTTGCACAGCAAGTTGCGCATTGAACCTCGGGTGAGGCATTTCAAATTTAACTGGTAAAGATAGTTTTGCCTCGGTTTCCTCATCTTCTTTTGTCGCCGTGTCGATGTCCATTTCTTGAATGTCTGGTGTTAAGCCACCTTTTGCCTCCAAACGAGCTAGATTTTGAAGGAGCTCCTCTTCATCTGCCCTGGTTCGATTGCGTGATTTTGCCATCTGAGATGCAGTTTGTTGTTTCTTATTCCCGGCTCTCGGTCTTCGCAGTGACAGCTGAAAGAAACGATTGCGTTCTACATTCCAAGCGTATAGGAGGTCAAAGAACTCACTATCAATGCCTTCCTCCGTCGCTTCGACATCATGAACACCACCAAAAAGAATCCCACGTCCTTTATGATATGCCATAGTCACTCCTGCTCGGGGTGGGTTTGGGGGATTGGCAGGCTTCTTTCTACGCTCCCATCGGACGGTTGGCTGCGTGTTCGCTGGTGCATCAGCTGTCGGAGGCGTGATGCGGAGGAACCACGTATCCTGGTGCACTACAGGCTTCAATGCCATACGCTGAGGGCCACCCTTCTGGCCCTTTCCAGCTGTAACAGACATTTTGACTCTTGAGTAGCCTCCGTAGACAACAGCGCCCGCTTCATGGGGAAGAAGAGAAAAAGAGGAGCGAGCATCAGGTTTTTGTGATGCAGGTGGTAAAACTGGGTTATACCAGGTATATTTCAAACAATCATAGATCCATAAGTCTTGGAGGTACTTTGTTTGTTGCGAGGTATCCTGAAAACCGCCAAACAGAATAATGTAGTTCTGACCATATGTCAGTGATGATAAGAATGGAATACTCAACTAGTACTACCTTTGGGTTTTCTTACCTTGAAATATGTCATTCTATGTCCACTGCGTGCTGGAGGGCCCTTGCTTTTAGTTTCCAACCGAGTCCATTCCCTGGTGGAGGGGTCCAAATGCCAAAAATCATTGTAATGATAGAAAGTCCCCTGTTTTGGGGAAGAAAATTCTCCTGTTCACTGTTATTCATATTTTGACCGGTAGGTTTATATTGAGGTGATCTGACCTCCAAAAAGATAAATTCCTCCAGCGTTCCCTCCTCGACACCACGCATGCCCACTTCTTGGTAGCGGACTATTCGGACTTGTCACCTCTCGCCACTCGTTTCTATCAATTA
The DNA here is from genome assembly GCF_022830035.1 of Ophidiomyces ophidiicola. Classification (NCBI taxonomy): domain Eukaryota; kingdom Fungi; phylum Ascomycota; class Eurotiomycetes; order Onygenales; family Onygenaceae; genus Ophidiomyces; species Ophidiomyces ophidiicola. Next base: position 112,196 of record NW_026054661.1, read on the forward strand.
GATAGACATATAGATTGTTGAAAAAAGAAGCCAGAGCCCCATCATAAAATTCACCCCCAAAGACGAAAAGCTCGTTTCGATTTGACGGTGATGCAATCAGTGTGGAAGACGAACGAGGTCTTGGTGGGTTACTGCTGGCTTCTGTAACCTTCAAGAATTTCGCCTGCTCCTCAGCATAGGCTGCTAACACGGCATCTAAGTCAACATCCTCTGCGTCACTGTCGTCTTGTGCGTTGCTTTTTGCTTTGCCCTTCTTTTCCTTCTGCGCTGCCTTCTTCGCCTGTTTGGCTGTAGCACGAGCCTTTTGCTCCGCCTTCTTTGCCTTCTTGTCTTTTACACCCATTTCGAATATGGTGGTTCTTCTGCTAGCTGTTAAATGTCGGACAGCCAACTCCCGGTAGCGACAAGGTAGACGGGTGGGCTTGTCCTGCGGGGTATAAAATAGTAAGACCCTTCAAGGGATATGCGCTAGTTGGTTCAGATGCGAAATCCTTCACAACTCCTATTCATACATATGAATTACGTGGCTTTCAGATCTTTACTCTCTATTTTGACTACTGGAGGGTTCGGCCCGATAACAAGTGCAGAGTAGAGTGACTTCTCGCCCACCCACCTTTGAGAGACACGCGATGTACCGAAACTTTAATACCATCACGTGAACACGCGACCTCCAAACAACGCCGAGGACTATAACCGCAGACCACATCTCTAAACCCCAAAACGCTAGGATGCACTGACGGCCCTTCATGGTGAACAGATATGACTCGCATCTATGACAAAGCATAATCTGGGACATCATTTGGATTGGCTCTTGAACCGCGTTTCCTCCTTTTCCACTCCAAGCATCCAAACGCGACTTCAAACTGGCAGTCAACATCCCAGCCAGCGTGACGCTCTTGTCCGAAGCACTCCTATTCCTATACCCACTGCAAACAGCACGGCACCATGTTCTACTCAGGTAGTTGACATTGACTCCCACCCTACTTTGAATAATGATGGTGCTGGCGCGGCGTCTGAGAACGATAATATGGCCCGTCTCAACCTTGCACCGCCCTCCGCATCGAAAGCGACGCTACTCTGCCTAGAACCCAAGGAAAAAGAAGAGCGATCCCCTAGCTATTCCTCGAAACGGAAGAGCGAATTTATTTTGGAAGAGCCTAATTCGAGCAGATCTCGATCTCGACCTTCGCGTCAGTCAACTGCTTCTATGAAATAATCTTGTGATCTATGCTAATATGCCCTGTTCAAAATAGCCAGGAATTCTGGAACGTCCCAATCCACACTTCAGAAGCAAAGCTCATCGCTGTCTTCATCTTCTAAGGGTGAATACACTTTTGCTCCCGATCTTCTACCAGATGACATCGAATCCATCGATCTAACAAACGATGTCGATGTTCATACCTCGTCCTCTGGTACCGTTTCAGCTTTTGGGGAACCCGAAAGGCTGTGGACAGAGGATTGTGCAACTCGCGCAGAACCATTAGCAACTCACCGAGGGAAAAAGAGGAAAAGCGATGAATACGAATCCGACATTCGTCGTTATCGTCCTAAGATGGAAATATCCAGATACGATATCCCTGAATCATGTACCCAAACAAAAGCTGTAATAGCGCCCGATTTCAAGGCTGAGAACACGCCAAAGCGGGAGAGTGTTAACACTGGGCTCATAGCCGCCAGCGACTCCGAAAACCATGACAATATTGCTTCTTGGCTTTCGAGGAACGGTAGTCCATCTCAGAATTGCTCTAAAAACACTATCGATTTGTACCCACGTCTAATGCAGAGTGGCCAAAAGACGCCGGCCGCGCAGACCCCTGCTTACAAGCCTTCTATTATGGAGAAAAACCTTGGTCAGAGTCGGACTTTTTGTGAAGAGAATAAAAATAGAGATACCTCGACAATAATCAATATCGGCTCTTCCACTGGAAATGATGATGCCTTACTCTGCCCTTTGGATTTTAGCCCCACCCAGCTTGCCGATATTCTCATGAAATTGGAAGCTGAGCGTGCAGAAAAAGCAAATGTCATTGTTTCACATGTGATGGAAGGAGAGGTTCCTCAGCCCCTGCTTGATGAAGTAAAATTTTCAGCCGTAAAGATCAAGGCGGTTCAAGATCTTCAAAAAGAGAGGGGATTATATGATTCTTTGTTTAGTCGGTTTGAACCGCTCAGAGATGAGTTGGTCCACCAAACAATATCTGGAAATGACCCTTCGTTGTCTTCAACAGTTGAAGAACTCAGAAAGTTAAAATCAGAAATGCATAAGCAAAAGACCAAGATGGCAGACTTGGTTTTACAAGCCGGCCTTGACATCGCACCGCTTACCAACGCTGAGATACCGAATCACACCGTTCTTGTCTCTGGCACACAACTTTCCAGTAAACATGCTGAAAATTCAACTTATACATCCGTAGCGCCTTTGCCGACGCCTGTTTCCGCTTGTCCTAGGCAAGCATATTACTCAAATGGGCTCGATCGCGCAGGGCTTGAACACACCTCTAATACCGGCCCGACAATTAATAAAACGTCTACGGGCCATTTTGGGAGTTTTAATAGAAGCAACATGCAGACACCAATTCCCGGAAACCGTATAGGAAAGCTTTCTACTTCTCAGAATATCGATGATTTTGACTACGACGATGATGTGTTTGATGATGAGGACCTCTTTTCTAGGAACATGGGAACTCCTCTGGAGACAGCCCGGGCAAATTCTGAATTTGACTTTGATGCCGATGATGATATCCTCCAGGCAGTAGCTGGATTTGATAGTGACTTGTTTATTCCCAAAGAGCCACAGCTACATTCCCGACAGGTTTTCCGGGAAACAAATGGTAACTTGATTCGGTCGCCAATACGGAAAAAAGCGCAGGACTTGGATACCCATGGAGTGATCGAGGGCATGACCTATTCGTGGTCAATGGATGTCAAAGCGGCTTTGAAAGATGTTTTCCGCCTTCGTGGCTTTCGCCCCCACCAACTTGAAGCCATCAATGCAACCCTCAGTGGAAAAGATGCATTTGTCTTGATGCCAACTGGGGGAGGAAAGTCGCTCTGCTATCAACTGCCGTCAGTCATCCAGTCTGGTCGTACTCGGGGGGTAACAGTGGTCATTTCGCCGCTTTTGAGCCTGATGGATGACCAAGTAGATCAATTACGGTCTCTAAGCGTTAAGGCCAGTTTCATCAACAGCTCGTTAAGTGCTGAAGCACGCCGTGAAGTATTCTCTCTGCTTCGCAGCTCAAATGTCGTGGAGCACATTCAACTCTTATATGTGACCCCAGAAATGGTTCAAAGAAGTACAGTCATGCAGAACGTTCTCAGGCAGCTATATCGTAGGAAGCAACTGGCGCGACTTGTTATTGACGAAGCGCACTGTGTGAGTCAATGGGGCCATGACTTCCGACCAGACTATAAGGAACTAGGCGATTTTAGGCGCGAATTTTCTGGGGTGCCTTTGATGGCCCTTACAGCTACTGCAACACAGAATGTTCAGGTCGATGTTATCCATAACCTTAGTATGCAAGGCTGCGAGAAATTTACACAGTCCTTTAACCGCCCGAACTTGACCTACGAAGTACGTATCAAAACTAACTATGATGAGGTCCTTGTTAGCATCGCCGAAATAATTCAGGAATATAAAGGTAAGACTGGTATCATATATTGCTTGTCGAGGAAAAACTGTGAAAGGGTAGCCAGTGACCTGCGAGCGATGCATAAAATCAAAGCCGAGCATTACCATGCCGGCATGGATGCCAGTGAACGACTTAGAGTTCAAAGAGAATGGCAAAAAGGCCGCCTGCACATTATTGTGGCCACAATCGCATTTGGCATGGGAATTGATAAACCAGATGTTCGCTTTGTAATTCACCATAGCGTCCCAAAGAGCTTAGAGGGCTTTTATCAGGAAACAGGTCGGGCTGGACGAGATGGCAAGCGGTCCGAATGTTTTCTCTTCTACGGATACCGAGATGTCGTGGCAATTCGAAAAATGATTGATGATGAAAAGAAATGCAAAAAGGATCCACAGCAAAAAGCTAGACAACATCAGATGTTACAGCAAGTAGTTCACTTTTGCCAAAACAAAAGTGACTGCCGACGGGTTCAGATATTGGCATATTTCAGTGAGACTTTTAAACGGGAAAACTGCAAACAAACTTGCGATAATTGCAAATCTGGATCCAAACATGAAATCATCGATTTTACTAAATATGCCGCCTCGGCGTTAAAACTTGTCAACCGCGTTCGAAATGAACGGGTGCCCGTATTATACTGTATTGACATCTTTAGAGGAGCTACACCAAAGCGATTCTTTCGACAGGAACATACAACTTTCGAAGAGTATGGAATGGGTTCCCATCTAGACCGGGGGGATGTTGAGCGGCTGTTTGGAAAACTCCTTTCCGAGGGAGCCTTGGTTGAAAGAAATATACCTAATCACAAAGGCATTGCAGAGCAATTTGTGGAACTTGGGCCTAACGCCGCTGAGTTTCGCTCCGGTCGACGTAAATTCACACTCGCTGTGAGATCGTCTCCAAAACCAAAGAAAGGTCATTCTGCGAGCTTAAAACCCCCCAAGAAGATTCGAAAACGGAGCGATACGACCAGTACAGGCGTTCGGGCGGCGATGGACGAATTTCCCCAATCGACGAATGTTTCATCTCCTATACCAAACCTCTCTCGACGTCGTGCTGGCACCCTGACAAATGCTGATGACTACGATTTTGAGAGCGCAGCAGATAGTGACGGATTTGAACCTGTGCGTGAATACGCAAGCCCCATTTCTCACCAGATACGCGATATTGGGCCCCGAATTATGGATGACGGGAGCCGAGGAAATATGAGCCGACTTCAAACAGCCATATTAGATGAGTTTTTGCTAGTGGCAAAGAAGGAGTGTCAAGAAGTAGGTCTTCATACAAATTCGTTCCAGGTGACTTTCTAACCTTTTATAGATAATGTTGCAGAAAAATCTTCGCTCTCAACCGCTTTCGGACAGTGTCCTACGTGAAATGGGAATTCGGTTTCCAAAAAGTATGAGAATTTGGATTCAAATTGAATATTAAAAACTAATTATTTGAATAGACAAAGAACAACTTCTCCAAATTCCTGGTGTAGATTCCGAAAAAGTAGATCTATATGGCGACAAATTTCTAAGGCTAATACAAATGTCTAAGCAGCGTTACGATGAACTTACTATCGAAGCACAATGTGATGCTAAGGATGAATCTCCTGTCCCTGACCCTAACCATAATGTTGTCACGATCATCAGTGATGATGAGGAAGATTATAATGGATACCAAGACAATACATATGCCTCAGCGTATTCTGGGCAAAGCCGGAGTCAATACTTTGATACTGAACCGCAGCCGGCTACGAGCTTCAAATCTCGAGGTATGTAAGCAGCATCCCTTCTTGAAAGGGTAAACTACTAATCTGCGATAGTAACTAAGTACCAGTTTTCGGGGACCGATCCTAGTAAAGCTGGAATATCAAAAAGAGCCTCTTCTCGCGCTAAGATTGAACGAGCACCGAGGCGAACCAGGAGAGACAAAGCTTCGAGCGGATCAAGTAGTAAAACAAAAGCAGGGCGGCGAAGATCAAAATCCCCACAACCTAAATCAAAATCCATGCGCAGGTCAAACCGAGGCGAGACTTCCATTGGCATGATGCCAACATGATTTCTCATACCTATTCCACCAATGCCATAAACTCCTTGGCATCACTGACATCGTTATACGGCACATGTGTACATACATACGTACGTACATACATAGATGTATACCTACCCTAGATTCACATAGCTCCACGTCTCCTAGCATATGGGGCGAGTCCGAGCTTGAGGCGCATGATACTATCTCAAGCTATCTTTGTGTTGTTAAAACGAACTGTGCGTCATACTGTTTCCACGAGTATGATGCCGGCACAATTTTACAGCTTTTGCATTATATCATGCTGGTGATAATGAATACAGCCTTGTATCAATGGTACTAGTTTGTCTCTGTTTATAGTGCTGTAGCATTTACCCAAGGTGACCACTAGTGTTAGAAGACCTATAAAAGTTAGTCTTATAGGTTTTTGAAAAATGCATCAACCAAGTCAATGCTGATCAGAATTGCTTACAGCCCCACCAATGATAAAGAGTCTTTCTTCCTCTTGTTGCACCCATTGAACTACTTTATTTGCACTTTTAGACAACGCATTCCTATTGCTACCAGGGGAAGCTACGCAGAACAATTCAAATGCTGGGGTGATCCATGCTAAAGAATCCATAAAATTGGATACGCAGTGCTGAACCTTAATATGTGTATGCTTCGCATGGACACTGTCATGCAAGGCATGATAGGTAGATAGAAGTCTATATTTTTCTTGTCAGGTCAATCTGTAACTGGTGATCATGTCAACTAACCTTCGTTTTACAATGGGAGTGGCAAAATCCGGGGAATAAGATGACATGGTGAACTGGACGTTTGTTTTAGATTTATAGAGGAAATGTCGGAGAACAGTTCCTGGAATAATATCCGTGGTGCATGGGCGGCCTTTCTCAATTGCTACTCTAATAGCTTCCTTGCTCCCGTCCTTTTCCATTTGCTAAGGTGATATGTCAGTTCCAACACTTGGCTTTATACTAAGGAGAAAATGGCATACCCGAACAACGGAATCCCGCATGCCGCGTAAAACGAAAAAGCTCTCCTTATCTGCGCTAATAAGGATGATAGCTACCGCGTCATCCTTCTTAATATTCTCGTCGTTCTGACGCAGGTCTTGGTGTAGATCGAGAAAACTGACGTACATATACAAGTACCCCCCACTGTTAAAACCTGGAAGACATATGGGGATCCAACTCTCACCACCTCCAGCTTTAACGCCGTCAGCTTCAAATATCATATTAAATATCAATTGCAAATCTCCCGGATGTAAAGAGTGCTTTTTAGGTCTGACCACGCTCACAAGCCTCCCCCCAGCGACGACTAGTCCATAAAGAAGAGCATTTACTTTTGATTTAAGTAGACTGTTATTCATTTTTTGACGATGTGACTTTCGAAGCTTCAGACACTCCAAGGCAGAGAGAAGAGTGGACGGAGAACCCCTGGTAAAGCTATCAGCTAAAGATGACAGGAGAGACTCAGTTCCTTGAAGCGGACGACGCAGGTCTGTGGATGGACGTATATTAAAAATGTGCTGTAGAGCTGGGAGAGTAAGTGTTGATAGTATTTGCATGTAAAGGGCGTCGAGCTGGTTTCTAAGTTGTGTTTCACTCTCCAGGAGACAGCTAACGGCAACAAGATGCAGAGGGCCTTGTGAAAGAATAACAATTTTAGTATTTCCTGTAGAAAAACTCCTTAAAACATCATTTGATTCCTGATGAAAAGATATTATGGTTTGGATGATGGCAATATACGGAGATATTAGGTTATCATCCCCATGTCGTGCATATATCGGTTTACCAGCGGACGAGAGTATGAAAAAATGTTTCTTCTTTTGTCTCCAACTTTCTAAGAGTTGTTCTAAGAAAATAATGTGAGAAGCTTTGAGGCCAAAGTTTGGCTATTGCGTTTCGCTCACCTCCGTCCTTTATTGCGAGTTCCTCAGGGGAGGCAAACTCGTTTTCAAAATCAATATCTAAAGAAGTTCTCTGTACACTAAGACTATCGTCAAGTGTATAACGATGTTTTCCTTCCTGGTCCCATTGGGATTGCGGTGGCGCTGTGGCGCCAAAGTCACCAAAGATGCTTCCGACCTCGACTGGCGTTTCTTGACCCGGAAATAAAGATTCAACACTGGTAGAATCTGCCGTTTCACTTCCTTTTCGACTGGGATTTGAACTGTACTTTAAGTGTGCAAGATCTTCATAACTTGAGGATCCCTTCAACGGAGTACGGGTATCTCTTGTGGTTTCTTTAAAATTATGTGATTTTATATCCTCGATAGACAAAGCCGTCGTAGGCCTTGATTGAAGACCCTGGCTTACGGAATACCCAGCCCTTAATACAGAATCAGAAACTGCCCCAACTCGTGGTGTAGCATTTGGACACAGACAAAGCTGGGAGTATAGTGTATTTGGTCTGGTGTCTTCATCTATCCTAGAGAACTGGAGTTTGTTCCTATCACCGGCAGTTGGGGGCATTGTGTTAGAATCGTTCCCCATTTCTTCATGGAATATTTGAACAGAAGAATGTATTGTTGGGAGCTCTAGCTTTCTCTGTCTCAAAGATTTTATATTAGGCTAAGGATAGTAGGCAATTGTACTCCATATAAGGATTTATTTCAGGAATATCAAGGCCACCGTACTCCGTAGTAGTGAGTCCATGGATCATGGTTAGCTAGACTGTCGCCTGGGTAATCACATGACAAAGCCACCTTAAACCCTAAGCCCTAACTTTCTAATGCGTTACCACATCAAAACCCTATTACCGTGATTGGCCCTCCAGTTAAACTTCGCTAGCAAGGTTGATGACATAATAAAGAATCCTTGATTACTCATCCTGGGCTAGGCGAGCTTCGCTCTCACCGTTTTTGTTTATAGAATCTTGAGGAGCATTTATAGCAGCTACCAGAAAGAGTGGGGTAGCAAACAACGTGAGCGAGCTCTGCTCGCTAGTTAATTTTGTTAACTTTGCTATGCTTTTCATATCTTTCATAAATTAATTGTGTCTTCATACAATGAAAACAATTTTTGTGATCAATGTGTGGCCAATAGCCATAAGACAGTGCTTATATATTACGTGACACTGATAGTGGAAATAGAAAACTAACTGTGTCAGCAGCTCATGACTACAAACTATAAGCTGAAATTCCTGAAGTGAAGTGTCTGGTTCATCTAATCTCTATTGAAGAGGAATCTAGATGCTGTATGGAGTATATAAGTGAAGGACTAGACTCAATGTGAGACAACACAGCAAATCAGAGTGTAGCTCTGATTGTGCATCACTCTATGACAAACAAAGTGGTGTGATCCAGATCTTATGGATCCAGATCTACCACATACAGTGAAATGAAGGATGCTTTAATCTCCATGCCGATCCAATCCCACCATTGAAGCTTGGAATGAAGGCGGTAGGTAATTGGCCAACAAGTTACAATCCCGAAAAGAATCCCACCGCTTCTTCAAGCTTAGGTGTATCTGATGCAAAATGATCCAACATGGTATGGTCCAACCCTGCGTTGTCCATTGGTCGGGCCAGTCCAGCTTGGAGAATATTTGGTGCCGCTCTGATGATATCCCCTACAATCATATGCATTAAGTATGGGAACTCCACTGACAGGGCAGGACACTCACGACCAAATATCGACACGGACACCCCGCGCGGTACGGATCTCATAACCTTGGATCTCCCTGCAATGGTAGTTTTTAGCTGATGCAGAGCTGGATAAACATTTAATAGGATACAAATGAAAAGAGGCTACGTACGGGGTGCCTCGGAGGTCGTGGCAGCCAGGACCATACCAGTCTTCCCGGTCACCACCCTTTCGCACATTGAACTTGATCTGTTCGAACAGTCAGCATACATCTTTGTTTCTCCCTTAACACGGCACATCAACGCACCCAGACAGATCGGAGGATCGTGTTATCATCCCCATCTTTAACACCCTTAACATCCGGATCGCTTTGGGCAGTCGCGCAGGCGGTTGAAATCAAACCGAGGGTAACGAAAAAAGCCTTAGAGAAAAGCATCTTGGAAATTCACAGTTCGGCTCTGGCTCTGCTGGTACAGTAAGTAGTAAATGGATGGGGTGGTTTGGATTTCTGTCAAGGTCTGATAGAATAGGTGCCAGCAGAGGTATTTATATCATTTCATCCAGCAATACGGAGTAGACTTGAGAACATGCAATCTATTCGGTTACTTTGGTCTGATCCAATCCCATCTCTGATAATGTGCGGGCGGGAATAAACGATGTTTCCTGATCAGCAGTGAACTCATCAGCCAGCCCAAAATTCACAATATCCATCTCAACTGGCAGTACAGCAGGAGAATGTATATTCAGTCTGTCTAACACTAAATAAAGTAGAGATTGGCTTGAGATAACGGCTCACATGGATGGGATCAATACTTTCATATGTTGTGGTGCCCTGTTCTTAAGCCACGGAGATCACTCAGTTCTAGTGGCTGACTGAAAATTGGAGGTCAACTCATGTTGATCCGTTGGTGTCAAAGGGGAAGCAGTTATTTTTTCTCTAGATTCTTGCTTGAGACACAACAAGAGTGGAAACCATGATGATAGAAGGGCTTGTGGTCACAGTTAATAAACAAGAAGATGAATGGCTCCACTGAACATTCTGTTCTGCTTTGCCACTCTTCACAGATTTGTTGCCTGTTTGAGAGGCATAAGGGAGGACAAATATGGGACTTTCAAATGGGGACTTTCAAACTAGTCGACAACATCCGTCTTCACATCGTTACCACAGCTGATTGTTACCACAGCTGATTGTATACGGCGCCGCCTGGTTTGCAATTGCCATGGCCAACAAACCTCTGAAAGATTGACATCACAAACTCCTGAACTGGATGTATTGTAGGCAGTCTTGAAACATGTGTGTCATTTAATGGTTGGCCCCATACCTGCATTATGTCCCATTGCCACATATGCATTGGATGGTCCCCCAGTGGACGCCACAAGGAGATTTATGTTGATTCCCAGCTTGATTGGGGCTGAACAGATGCAATGAACAGTGATTCCCTATTATGCCAAAGGTTATTTACTCTTGTGCCGGTTATTTACCATGGTAACTAAATAATAGTCATGTTTAAATTCGCGTGGAAAATCAGCGGGAATTTGTGATGAAACTGTGACAAAGCACCATTCCTAGGCCTCTGCTTCACCCGTGCTCTTTCTCTACCACTCTTCCCATGAAAACACCTTGCAAGGGACAGAATTTCAGTAACGCACGATATTTGTGGGGCCAGTATCCATAACAGCACACTCCTCTATCCAGTGTATGGTTAATGCAAGCGATTTGGAGCTGTGCCGCCGAGGAGGGGGAAACTGTCAGGCGACTAAGCCACTCTCAGCTAAAAAGGTGAACAGAAACAGCCTACTCCACACTCCGTACACCTAATAAGATCACCTGTTTAGTCAAATGGCTTAATCATGTGACAGGGGAGGGGGGTCACATTGCCCCCTGATAGATGTCAAAATGCATTGTTCTTCATTGTTGACACAAAGCTGGCAGAATGTGCAGAGAGATAAGAGAGTATTGGTGCATTAGTACATCGATTTCTAACAGGACCTTGTTAATCTACAGGCAAAGAATGGTTCAAAGAATCATTCGTCCACTTGTACTCCGTAGAGACACATATGTACATATGTACATAACCACTCTCAGAAAGATTGTCAAGCTCTAGTGCTACATAGAAGCCCCCCACAGTCTATGTAAATGATCATATTTTACTGTCTGAATAAGTGAGTGAGATCTTTGTATTTATATTCACTAGTTTCAGATGAATGAACAAATTTATGTGTTTGTCTATGTAGTTATCTTACTTTAAATGAATCTTCTTCAATATTGTTACTTCTTGAGAGTGGGAGACTCAATATATGGATAGGCTCAATGTAGCGAACATGCTTTATATTGAGTTGAAAACGCGTAGTGATTGCTGTAACTAGTTGTATACATAGCCACGAAGTTAAATACAGTACATATGTAACGCTCAGAAAAGCATTCCAATGGTATTCTGCGGATCTGGATTCCAGTATTGTCCGCAAATGTTACTACCTCACGGCATGCTCAAAATTGTAAAATGGTTGCTATGAAATGGGATTGAACCGGCATCTGGATTTAAAGAGAAAACCTAGCTGGCCATGGCCTGGTTGCCGGCTCTGTGAGTTTTGGAGAATGAAACTGCCATCCTGTCCTCATCCACCACAACATTGAACTGCAATTGCTCATCAGCGAAAGATGAAAGTACACTTTATTCAGAAGCATATTCTTTTGGCCCGACACAATAATGAGTCTGGATCCGGGTAATCTGGCGAGGTCATCGTCCCCTGCGAGCTCCGAAGCTTCGTTGCCAAAACACCGGAACCGCATGCACGAAGGTAGCTTACATGACCACCATCCTACCATTATAAAGCATATACTGATGCTCTTAATATTCTAGATGAACGAAAAACGGACAAAGCCTATCGTCGGTATGCTTCGAATGTGGAACGGGCTCTCTCCTTGTTTGATACGGCTCTCCAAGAATGGGCAGATTACATTTCCTTCCTGAGCCGCCTTCTCAAGGTACGGACTTATCTACGGGGGAATTCACACAGCTGACACAATACATGCCAATAGGCTCTTCAATCCCATCCTCCGCCTTTGTCAATCGTCCCTCAGAAAGCCTTAGTTGCGAAGCGCCTGGCCCAGTGTCTGAACCCCTCTCTACCCTCCGGCGTTCATCAGAAAACGTTGGAGGTTTACGCTTATATATTTGCTTTACTGAAGGTACTACTCTCTATAGGCCCTTTTTTCATATCTATGTGACTTCTAACTCGATGCAGCCCGATGATCTTGCTCGTGATCTTCCACTATATCTGCCAGGTATCGCGCCGACCCTTACATTTGCGTCCCTCTCCGTTCGACCATTAGTGCTCTCGCTGTTTGAACAATACATTGTAAAAATAGACCCAATATGCATTCGACCCGCTCTAAAGGCTATTCTACTCGCATTGCTTCCTGGTCTTGAGGAGGAGTCCAGTGAGGATTTTGAAGCCACATTGGGAATTGTGAATAAATTTAGAGAGGTCTCAAATGGCAGAACCGATGAACCAAGTAATAGGTTTAATATGCCAACTGGAAGCCAGTACTTTTGGCAATGCCTCTTTCTCGCGTCAATAACGAACCCTACACGAAGAATGGGAGTTTTGGCCTATTTAAACCGCAATTTGCCGAAACTTGGCGGGGATATTCAAAATCAGGAGCAACCGGAAGAGAAAGTGGAGCTTTCGGTCTCTATCAAGTCTTTGACATCTCCTGAGCCAGGTCTTCTGGTTCGATGCTTCGCGACTGGGTTGGCTGACAGCCAACTCCTCGTCCAACGAAACTATTTGGACCTCCTGGTCACCCATTTGCCTCTTCACTCTCCTGTACTAGAGTCCAGGATCATTGTGGAAGATTTGGAACTACTTGTCGCAGCAGCTGCAGGCGTCGTTATTCGAAGAGACATGAGTTTAAATCGCAGACTTTGGGCTTGGTTCCTGGGCCCTGATTCTGCGTACGATGGCAATGAGAATGTCGATGAATTACGCCAAGCCCCTCGTGGACATTTGATATCAAAGCTCCACAAGGGAATCCCTAGCTCTGAGTACTTCCTACGATTTGGTCTGAAACCGCTGGTAAATAGTATCAGACAGATGATAAGGCAGAATTCAATGCTTCCCCAAGAACGAGCAAAACCATTTCGAATTTCACTTTCACTGATGGACCGGTGGGAAGTGGGTGGATTGGTTGTGCCAGAGGTGTTCCTCCCAATAATGCGCAGCGTGCAACAATATAACCAAGTTGCCACCTCAAAATCCATGCTTGATGAAGTTATCCGATCTGCAGGTGCCTTTTTTGATGGGGTGGAAAGCAGTTTAATCTTTTCTGAACTACTTTCTTTGGTTTTCCAGCCAAATGTGAACAATACCTCGTCCAAAAATCTTCTCTTGGATCTACAGCTTGGTGGTTTCATTATATCCCACTTCAATATCAGAGAAGAGGAAATGCTAATCACTCATGTTCCCCTTTTGCTTCTTGGAGTTCTGCTAACTATGAGATCATTATCATCTGTGGAGAATTTTGAGAAATTCAAATTAGCATTTGATGAAGCATCGTCCGTCGCTCGTGATCTACTTAGCTTCATCCCAAGTAGAGCGTTCATCAAGAAGCCGCCCCATGATCAACACCCAAGTCAGCAGTTAGCAGATACAAGCTCCATGACACCCAATGAAATATCAACGAAACTACTCCGATTCTACTCTATAACAAGAAACACGCTTGAAAACCCTACTCCACCTTTTGCACCAAATCTTTTGGCAGAACTGCTTCTCCGACAATCTTGCTCCCAAGTGCTAAACACTCTGAAATCAGGAGATCGAACCTTTCGACTTAGGGAGCAGGTAAATTTTCTTATCTCCCTACTCAAGAAAACTCCAAAATCGCATATTTTCGAGGACGGAGACTTGTATGAGGCAATGCATGATGCGCTTTCGCTTGCAAATAAAACATCGACGGTACTATCCATGACCACCCTTTCATCAATGTGTTCCGTTGTCACTTCCCTCTATTCTATCCACTCAAGCGGCTTATATATTTCATATGATCAAGTATGTGATATTGTGCCCTCCTTAGTGCAACAATTGTGGGAGCTATTACCAGCGTCAAGCCCAAAATTTCACGTTGAAGCAGCCCGCTGCTTCTGGGTTTTACATTCCATCACCTGGCAGGATCATCTAGTTGAAGCCGCAGTTACTTCACTAATGCTATCTTGCGGGACCTCAAGTCCATCATGCCGGGCAACATCTGATCAAGTTGAAAGATTCCTTGTTCTTTGGAACCATAGTCATGGCAGCGGCCGTTCCGCGTCCCGCGCAATTCTGGATCAACCTGCTGATCCCACTTCGACTGGTAGAGATCCACAATTGACATACCGGTTATCATTGCTTGAGCGACCCCTTTTTCTCTCTTTAGACCTTCTTTCCTCTGAATCCGGTAGAGGACATTCTCTCGTGAAACAATGGCTACAAGACCCTTCCGTGGCATATCAGTATGTGCTATCCTACTATAGTATAGATAATAAATATTTACTGGATGTTAGGGCTTTGCATATTCTTGTCTCTCGACTTCTCAAATTCTCTAGCTTCAAAACCAATGTTATTCAGGAGCCTCATGACCTTAGCATTCCAATTAGCCCAGATGATGGTGGACAATGCCTTTATCTGCTAAAGACCATTTCAAATGCCATCGCCTCCCTGACCAATGCTGGTTGGTCTGCGTTAACATCTAAACCCCTTGTCAACCCTAACAAACATGCTGTTCTTTTAGAAAATGAAGGTGAGTTTCTATATATATTAGTCCAGCCAAACATGCTAATAGCTCATATGTATTCAGAAGAACCAACCTTACAGGGAATCCTAGCACAAATAGCAATGCAGCTAGTAGAAGAACGGCAAGAAATATCTAAAACTATGGGAATGGATGGAAAACAACTTCCGGAAGCTGCCCTTATCCTACTGAACCAGCTATTATCAGGTTCAAATGCAGAGGCGCTTCAGCAGCTTAACCTTGACACCTTCTTTCTTGACCAGCTTTTGGCTTGTCTAGATCAAAACGAAACTAGCTTACAAAGTCCCCTACTAGATGCCATTCTTCCAGCACTCAAAGTCCGGTTCGCACACGAAACTAGGGAATTATCAGCTACTATGGCTTCCAACCAAAATCAGCGCAAGAGCTCAATAGAAGCTGGACCCCATGCCTCACGGTTGTCATTGACCGGCGAGCAATTAGATAAGGATTTCGTCATATCTCACTTACCGCAACCTCCACCTCAGCTGTTGCTGTGCCTTACAAAAGGCATTTGTTCGAAGTCTTCCAAACCCATTGTAGATAAATGGGTCCATTTTTTGGGTGAATGCTTGCCATTATATTTAGGAATTATTTTCCAAGTGCTATTAAAGCTGGTGGACTGTATTTGCAAGGAAATTAATGCTGCTTTCAATGAGCTACGGCTTACGTTTCAGCAGATTGAAAGTTCTTCCTACTGCCAACCAGAGCATGTGACAATCTCTCTTCTTTCCGCTTTGGAAAATTGCATTGCTACCGGGCATGACCGTTTACTTCTTGAAGAAGCAAATGCATCCGGGAGAAAAAGTCCGGATCAGCCGCAAAGCTTTTTTGGGAACATGGTTTCAGGTGTATTTGCTGCAGAAGCAAGCCAGTCTCGTAGCGCTACAGCAAACGACCGATTGACTGTTCTTCTCTGTTTCCAAGATGCAGTACGTCTGTGCTTTTCTATATGGACGTGGGGCGACAATGGTCGAGGTAAGGATGCACGAAAGTCCGAATGCCATGCATCCTTTCAGTTCACCTCGCTGCGAATGAGAAATCGATCCCGACGCATTTTAGAACATATGTTTACTGCTGAGACCCTAGATTGCCTGGAGACTTTGATTGAACTTTGGTGCACATCTACCAGAGAGGAGAATCATTCCCTAGGAAGGTCTGTCTTTAATCTGCTCCATACTCTGGAAGGATCAAAACCGAAAATAGCGGTTCCTGCGTTATTCAATGCGATATACAGTCGCACGAACCCTGCAGCTCTGGACCCTAGTCGTAAGTCAGCAATGACAGCACACTTGACTGAAGCGGACTTGGCTACGTTCCTGGTAGTATATGCGAGATCTTTGGATGAGGATATGCTAGATGAAATCTGGGCGGACTGTACAACATTCCTTCGCGATGTTCTCGCTAATCCTTTCCCGCATCGTCAGATTCTCCCTAGACTGTTAGAATTTGCGACTATCCTTGGGGAAAAGATGGAGAATACAACATTTGGTGAGGACTACCGTGCAAAGAAAGACTTGGGAGTGAGTTGGCATCCCTCTTCGTGAAATATACAAGGTACTGATAGGGATTCTAGGACATTCTACTACGACTTCTTACTGCTATTTCAACCAGCAAGCCAATGGGATTTTCACAAGAAACAGTTCAAACAATTCACGATTCTCAAAAACAAGAAGCTGCAATAAGCAAGCATCGAGTCATCGGGTCAGACGATATATACAGCGTCTTATACTCGGTTTTTCCGGCTTTGACGACTACATTGGGTGACGCCGATCGAATAGGCTCTGCGGCCTCTAATATATCTACGCACTTTTTCGCTCCTCTCTTCCATTCCCGATTATTCCCACAAAATGTCAATAGCAATATCTTGGCGCTTCTTCAACAAGTATCAAAAGTTCCCAGTGCTTCCAAATATTGGAGGAAGGATGTGGCGGATGCATTTAATGACCCCAAGTTTTTCGCCATGAAACTGAATCTAGTGAAGGATAACTGGCTGGACCTTCTGCGGCAATGGACTTTGACAGACAAAGAGCGACTTCCAGACTTGCTAACTCGACTTACTCAGCCCACCTCAGCCGGCCTAATGTTTGGCGTGGGTGCTTCTGCAGCTCGGCTCGATGCAGATCGGAAGTCCCAGTTAAACCTTCGCAGAATCGCCTTGTTGATTCTAACAGCAGACGAAGATCACTTTAGTGGCGATCTTTCTGCTCTTCAGCAGAAACTAGAGGATCTTCTTGCTGCGACTGATATCTCGTCGCCGTCCTCTGTGACCAGAGCCGAGACTTATATGGTCTTCCGAGCTCTCATTCTCAAAACTTCTACTATTCATCTTGCTCCTTTTTGGCCCATGATCAATGCCGAACTACAGGACGTGATTTCCACTATTCCTTGTCAACGATCAGAAACTTATACCCCTTACTCTCTTCTACAAGCATGCAAACTTCTAGAGACGTTACTGCTTACATCTCCGGATGACTTTCAATTGCAGGAGTGGCTCTTTGTTACTGATACCATTGACGTTATATACCCTCCTGATTATTGGAAGTCCACAGCACTTGCAGATGAGGTTGCTAGAGCTCTAAGCTCTGGAAATGCCGAGTCTACTATAGAGGAGGCTGGCAATTCTGAGGATGGTTTCCACCAGCTTTGGCTTAGCACAGACCTGAGCCGAGAAACTGCGAAGGATGAGATTGTGGAGCGATTGTTGAGACCTTTTTTTGCACGCCTTAGTATACATGCATTTGAAAGTATGTACAGTATGGCCAACCCGGACTTGCCAGCGTGCAAAAATGATTTATTGGCAGACTTATTTAATGATTTTACCATCGCTAGTTGATGAATCTTCATACAGATATGCATGTATATAGTTACATACATTCCAGCCACTAAACGGTACATATCTTCCCAAAGAAAAGAAGAAATTCAGCATCTGAAGGTTAAACAAGGGCTGCTCAAAAGGATACTTGGTCACAGGGGACCTGTTAGGAGTCATATTGTATGAAATACATCATTCCGGCCGTCCTTTTCTTTTGCGTTGCTATTGCCTTCCATCTATACCTTCATGATGCTCTTCACCCAGTTGAGGAGAGAGCAAGCCATTGTGAAGCAAGACTTTCTCCCAAGATATTCTGCGCAAGGATATAGTTACTATTGAAAACTAAGTCAAAGCTGGTTTAAACAGCAGGTAAGAAAGGGTGCCCGATATGAAGAATGAAGCTTGAGAAGCCTTTATGCCATATATCTGCCAGCATTATGGGACAAGTGACGATGCTTTATCATCACAATGAAGTAGTACTCCGTACTGTAGTTGGTACATTGACGCTGCATGCAAATACGGAGACCATCGATCCTCATGTAAGATGATTAGTTTACCCGTACACGAAGTACCTTCTGGTATAATCCGCGGCACAGGGATACTTGTCGGCGCGGTGAATTTAGGTGGCGGAAAGGACCGCCCGGCCGCTAAAACTGCTTGGTAAAATTGTTTTTCTTGAAAAAATTCCCACCGTGACAATCTCCTTTCCCTTTCAACGCTGTGGAATAAAACTGACTCTATTCCGTTTTGCTGCTTCAGTCCACTTCTGTCGAACAACCTCACCGCCAATTTGAATTTCCTCTATCGCCAAGCCAGTGCACCCTCAATCACAACAGTCGCGTCGCAATTCCATAACACCCAACTCGGATTTTTTTACTTGTTAATTCAACACAAGTTTCTACTATTATCCCCGATAAAATGGCCGCCAGGGCTTTGTCGCCGCTCATGCGAGCAGTGCTGACACGCTCTCAACACCGAGCCGCTCCATTTAGTACCTCCAACAGGCTGTTCAGCACCGCTGAGGCAGCACTGCCCAGGCACAGGCCTATCGGTGCTTTTCGAGGAGGGTTAGTTCATGCTCTACCTTTCATGTTGCCTTGGGCTCGTCTAATTTATATACCTTTTTTCTAGAATATTTGGATTTCTCTTCGGCTCTGCAGTCGCCGGTTCATCGATTTATTACTATATCTTGGAGGAGTACAGACTATCTAATGAGATGCTGACGGAAGACATCTACGTACGTTACTGCATTTGAAGAACAAAAGAAATACCGAACTTCGCTCTTGATTCGAGTATTCTGGGAACAATAGACCTTTCAGGCATAGACTGGATTCTTGATTGTTGTTTCGTGTTTTACATGGCCCCAAGCCGTCGCGTCATTTATAGAGGCTGACGAATTTCCCTATTTCGACTTCGTTTTGGTTTCCTACAGGCTTTGCAAACTGCAACGCAACGTTTGTCCACGTATGTGAATGAACTGGAAGGCAAGCTGGACCAGCTGCAGAGGAAAAAGTGATGATAAATGATATGGTATATGGTATGCTGGATGATTTTTCTGTTATGATTTCACTCTTATACTGCTCCTTTAATATTTTATTCTTTCCACTCTCGCTTTTTTCTGTTTTAGATACCCTAATTTTTATCTCCCCTTTCACATTGTTTAGACCATGACTTCGTTACGAAGTAGATTGTTTTACGGAAAGCAGCGGTTAATGGTGTCTGTTTTCAATATATAGAGCGTGTCTATCACTCCCTGTCCAATTTCTTACGAGCTTTAGGCCAGCGAGGATGCATATTACAAGTCCCAATTTATTTATTTATTTCTTTTCCAGCAGAGCCCCTGTAAAGTATTAACTAGGCGCCTTTGTTTCATGTACCGGATCTCACTGAAACGTTGGAGGCCCAAGTACTCCGTATAGCTCTCATCAAACATGCTCGACGGCATGGAACTCCCAACTAACTAACAGGTAGTTAGTTAGCCTCATGCAAACAAGCCAAACAGTGCATTGACTTTGAGGCTCTAAAAACATCATCCAGACAATCGACAGCGCTGATCAAAGGCACCATTCTTTCTCATACATTTCATACAATCTTTATGTCAAATCTTATCGAAGTCTTATCTGGGGCCAACCATGCTCCTACCCCCGGATGGGCTTATGTCCCAGATATCCGTCAGCCTGTCACCGCGTCCGGAAGGGCTGGTGGTCGTAAACGCGGCGCGCGAGATGCCGCTATCAGTCGCGACGAAGGAAGCTCAAGGCAGCAGAATGCAGTCCTGAGACGCCTTGCGGAACTGGACCGAGATAACCACAAAGATGTTCATATTCCGATACCAACTAAACAAAAAGACACTGGGTCAAAAGGTTTGACTTATAACCGTTCTACTTGCTTGATAACTTACGGGCTTTTTTTCTTATAGCTTCACGAACTAAAACCACACCCAACGTGCGCCGTATTTTGATGTCCCAGAAAACGTTCAAGAACTACCTCGACGATGAAGAAGCGGCCGCCGCGCTTGCTCCGCCTTCCGGAACGCGTCCCAGTGGGCGAAGTAGCAAAGCCGCTCGGAAGGTTGGAGCCAGGCTTTCAGCAGCATTTCAATCGCAGTCTGAACCTAAAGTATCCCAATTAATCGTTTCCGAGTTTGACCATGACCCTCTCCTCAAATCTTACATCCCGGCGGCACCTTCGGAGCGGATCATGCAGACACTTCTTTCCGAACCACCCCTTTCATATAACGCTTCGCGCGCTACTTTCCCTACGAATGTGAGCCGAAAACCACCGAGAGTCTTTTGTGGAATTTGCGGGTATTGGGGGAAAATAAAGTGTATCAAGTGCCGGGCAAGGGTATGCAGCCTGGCATGCCAACAAGCCCATGATGAAACTGTCTGTGACCGGTTTTTCACATAATTTTCAATATCGGTGGTCAACTTTGTTGCCAAACCACCTTCTGGTACTCCATGGGTTACTGCCGTCCGATAAGACGCACTGAGCCTGGAATTTGCGTCCCCTGTCAACGCTTTGCCTCAGTCTTCGGCACCTACGCGGCTCACTTCCGTGTTTTTCAGCTGGGATTCGTTTTCGATACGGTTAATCGTCGCTTAAAATCTCTGATTTTGAAATATCTATCCACTCTCAGCCTCTATGGCTCATATCAGGGCCGTTCCCTCTGGACAACACTTGACACCTCATACGCCGCAGGGAAAATAACATGGTTGCCCATAATTAAACTTCACTATTGTATATGCTTTATTGGTCTGTGAAAAGGCGGGAGGTGCAAAGCTGGGAATTAGAGAATCCAATACGCTCTCGCTACCGATGCAAATATATGTTACAGGTAGAGGGAATTATACCCGTCAGCACTTCAACCTGATGCCTGCGCGCAACTCTCCCTCGCGAATCTCGAACATAACTTGAACTGCGACAAACACAGCCGAGCAAGCTCCCATCAAATACGCCACGCCTGCATACGATCCCAAAATCCCACTCAGTAAGCCTTGCAAACCGTCTAACCCCAACGCAAATCCAACCAAATTTGCCGCCATCATCATTAAGATATTTCCAACTGCGCCAATTCCACATATAATACGATACTTCGTTGGTTCCGAGCGCCATTTATGTGCCGGGAACAGCATGCTGGCGATTATCTCAGGAAGTACAAAGAGCGTAACGAGCCATCCCCACATCAGAAGGCGAAGATTTATATCGTGCCAGAGCGCAACGAACGTAAAAACAACAAGGAAATTGAAAATTCCGCGAACCTTGGAGGACAGCGTGTTCTGGCCTTGTTCATTTCGACTACCTCCGAGTGGAACATATAAATACCGTACCACCCATCGATTGAACGACCTGTGCCAACTACGCCAGAAGGCGAGTGCAGAATAATTATCAGACATGCATCGTACCATGTTCTCTGGTGGATCGATTCCGTCAATTAAAGCCCATAGACGGAAGAATCGCCAGGGAATAAGCAGCTTCAGCCAAATAATGTGGAGGTTGAAGTACCCTAGCATACTGAGTTGAAAAGGGGTATAAATGGACCAGTTCGGTGACGATTTGGATATTGCGACAACGTAAATATAGTGGAGTATCAACTCCATGCAGAGTAATGTGAGAAGGAAACGAATTCCATAAAGTAAGGTGCGGCTTCTCGAGACTGAAGGAGGACGATATTGTTGTTGGTGCACATAATCGTTAAAAGTAACTATGGGGCCAGCAAGGTAAAGAGGCGAATATAGCGCATATGCTAAGTAATTCCTCACGTTGAAATACGCTTGTTTCGCAGGAGTAGCTATCCGGTCGCGTTCCGACAGGTTTGAGGGATCGAGTTGCTTCTTCTTTGACGAATTAGAAAAAAAAACACAATAGGAAACGTGTGTACGGGTCATACCTCAACCGGGCTTCCAGCACGAAAATCCAAACTCCAGTAATAATCCAGGTTGAAGCTGATCAGGCGAAGAACCGTAATATTGAAAAGCACCTCCCATCGTGAAACGAGGCCTCCCCAGCTGTCAAGCCATTCACCCCAGGTCACGAGACCACTTTCCTTGCCGAGACCAAGCAAAGAAACGACGAAAGACGTAATACTCGCGTATTTATATCCATGCAAAAGTTCGTTTGCAAATAATATGCCGATATTAAACATCCACGTCGATGCCGGTATATAAACTCTTGGGAGTCGTCTTATCATGGCATAATTAACCATTAGTATTCCTAAGACCTTGAAGGCCGAAAACCCATGCAGTGCTACCAAAAATAACAGCGCAAACCAATAATCGAACGAAACCCGTTGTTCAAAACGAGCGGTTGCAGCAACAAGCGATGTAAAACCAGATCCAGAATGGCTCTTGTCAGGCGCTACCAGGGAAGATTCCGCCGACACCATAGGCCAAAAGTAGGCGCAAACCCGGCGAAGTAAAGGATGTATCACAAGCAACAGCGCCATATATGGAATATTATCCCGAAAACTCGCATACTGCAAATCCGAATTGTCCTAAGATAGCGAGAGATATATTAGCAGGGAAAAGTGAAAAAGGGAGACGTAAAACACATACCACCTTACGGCCGGGTATCCAGCCCGTAGAAAGGCGTGCAGAATACTTAGAGTAAGAAGGGTGAGACTCTAAGCTCACATTTCAGCGACCATCCGAAGACTGTACTGTAGCCAGCCCGAGCTCACCTTTAGAGACGTCAATTGCGCTTTTGAACATCAAAGGAACTGCGAGAAGAAAAACAACATAGTAGGCGTAAAACTCGGGCGTATTCCATTGTGATGTAGCAGTACTGTTTTTCGTCTGCCTGGTTTCTCCTGCATGCTGGTTCGAGTTTGCTGCGCCCAGCGGCGCTGTTGCAGAGGCTGTAAAACGAGTGTCGAGGGTGTCCAGAGAGTATAGCCTCCGTAGCAACATCAGCAGACCCATCTTCGCGTCGGCATCTGCGGGTTCGAGCTACTGCTGCTGCTCGGGCCACATTCCCTAACCGCGAAGCTGCGGCCGCGTGAAGCGTTATCGATAAAGGCAAATTTGGATGGGGTGCCAAGAGCCCTTGATTATGTAACAAATGCTTAGTCGAGCTTGATTGGCTCCCTGACATCACTCCATCTCTACTCCGTATGCCCTGTTATATAACTAACTGGACGTCTGTGCTCAATTTAACCAAAGTCCTACGATTAGGCTTCATCATGACTGCAAAGTGGTAGCCAGTGTCGCGAATCAGACTTTACAGCATTCTTCGAACTGTGGATGATCATATCAAACCCTGTGTTATAATCAGGGCCGCTATTTACCAAAAGAATATTTTCTTACTAGATAAGCCTCTTTCCGAGCCATTCCCCAGTTTAAGGCATAGCAGTATTAACGCCTAGAAAACAATGCTTTAAAGTGATATATGTGCTGGCTTTTCCAAAGTAGCTTCAGACAATATCTGCAGCAAATTTCCGTTCCCTTAGATGAAAGCAGTCGTTCGTGAGCATCCTCCAGTCTCCAGTTTATTATATTAATTCGCAAGAGGCGGTCAATATTTAGCCAAAAGATCTTCAATACAGCAACAGGCAACTGTCATGACTGGACTACGCCTCAGTAAAAGGCACCACATCAAAGTCACCAGGGCTCTTGTCAACAACCTGACACCAAAGGGAAGCCACGTGAATGTTGTGGCATACGTTCCCCCTTGTCGAGGCGTTGTGAACTCAGAAACTGGTCGAACGCGCGTTCTACAGCCCGGGGCCCGTATATACTTACCTCCAGCCGGCATCCCGACCTGCCGGGTGTATGGAGGGCTTCGGATCTCCATGATTGGTCGGCGCGGTCAATCGAGCGAAATTACTCCGACCTCTGTTGGCTACTTTATACTGTAAGGCTAAACACCCTAAAACTTGGGGCAAGGCGTCTTATAATGTAAAAAGATACCGAAATCGTGCACCTGGACATTAAACCGCGTAATTTCAAATCGAAGGTGATTTATTGGGTCTACGGACTGAGTAATGTCGTCAAAGTCTTGGATTCTGATGCTTGCTACACGTGATTGGCGCAAGGTTAGATAGTTAGAACAAATTAGTTAGAGCCTGAATTCGGCTTGGTTCATGTTCAAATCCGCCGCTTTAAGCCAACCTACGGAGGAGGTAGGTACTCGCTTCCAGTTACAACTTCACCTTACGGGGACACAAACGATGGCAGAAGAATAGAAGCCCAGCGAGTCTAGTTGATAGGCCACCATCTACTCTGTGCCATGTGCTCGGACAGTAACCATTAGGGTTCTAGAAGCCCTAAGTGTACCGAGGAATCGCAGCTCGTGCGCGTTCACACCTTCGCTAGATAAGATCCCTGCCTGCAACCGCATCTCTTTAATAAAATCTAGCCAGCTATGGTTTGATCCAGTCAGGAGGGCAGCCTCCAATATCAAATTAACTCTGATGCTGCACCCTACTCCCCGCGAAAAAAACTTTGACCCTCGTTTAGTAGCCCATAACTGCTCCGCAAGTAACCCTAGGAAACATATTCGCCGTCCATCTCTATACCGACGTTTCTTTTGGTGCTGGAAGGGTGACACCGTCCGCACCTCCAGGGCTCCCAAGGTCGTAAAAGTGGTATCAGAACCCTGAAACACTTTCGGTGGAGGGTGTCGTTCCAATCTCGAAAACCGGCGACGAATGTCCTTGAACATGGCCGTCAGGATGCGGAAGCGGTCGCTTTTTTTAATCATTTCTCTCACTGAGACTCGGAATTGCAGTCCTCTCCCGCTGTGTTTCGTGCTATAGCCATGTCTGCTGTCCTTCGCGGTACTGTCAATATTACCCCGCGCTTCCCCAGTGCAGATCGTCAAGCTGGGGGACAAATACAACGGTATAAATTGGTGCCGCGCACACTTTCCGGGGAACTCCCTGTTCGACCCGGCTAACCTGTCCTTCTTTTTTTGAGAAAGAATTTACTTACTACTATACTGACGATCATTACGGTGAGCATGTTATTATTATTGATGAGATACCCGACGTATGATTATTGGGGACCTTTGGAAAGCATACACTGGGGTAAAACACGAAAAGCCCTAAGTTGAATGCTAAATTCTGAGCTTGAAAATAATAATGATACTATTGAGTCAACATGATATCTCAGAGAATCGGACCAACAACTCCCAGCGGCGATGGAGTCACAGTCCAAATCTATTCACTCCACATCTACAAAAAGTTCCCTCACTATCCAAAACAATAGTGCTTTTTTATTTTTTGTTTTACTAGAGGGTTGTTTACGCAGGCTGACCCAATATCACCCTCCGATATTGATAAGGGCAGGGGCATGGGACATCTCGTTCCTGAAATAGCCGTATCAGGCGTTACTATCGGCATTTCCTTGAAGTGATTATCGCTCTGGGGAATATATAAGTTTACCCTTCTGCGTCTCAAAATGGAGGAACAGCTGTTTTGGTCAAACTTTTTCGATCCCCCTTCGTCACTTCAGCCATGGCTATCCTTTCCAAAATCTGCATTTTGTCAATTGCTGCGCTGGCATACGTTGATGCCGCGGAGTTGTTGAAAGTTGCGAAAGATGTTGAAATTATCCCCAAGTCGTATATTGTGGCGATGAAGGGAAATGTCAACGACCTTGACTTCCAATCCCACACTGCTTCGATTGCCAGCATCCACCACGAAAATCTGGCTAAACGCGGTTCGAGCAGTGCAGGAGGTTTAAAGTTTGTTTATAACGTCCACAACTGGAAGGGATACAGTGGTAGCTTTGACGAAGACACGCTTCGCCAGATCCTCAATGACCCCAAGGTAAAATGGAAATCCTGACTCCGTTGAACTTCTTCTAATAAAACATGCCCAGGTCGACTACGTTGAACATGACCGCATTGTGAAAGCATTCGTCGAACCCTCAGTAGGACCCGCTTCCCTAGAGACCCAGAAAAATGTGCCAACTTGGGGCCTTCCACGCATCTCCCACAAAAAAGGAGGCAGCCGAGATTACGTCTATGACAGCAAAGCGGGAGAAGGCATCACAATCTACGGTGTTGATACTGGTATTGACGCCACTCACCCAGATTTCGAGGGACGTGTAACTTGGGGTGGTAACTTCGTTGGAGGAGGCAACCGAGATGGCCATGGCCATGGTACTCATACCTCTGGCACATTCGGCTCAAAGACCTATGGTGTTGCAAAGAAAGCCAAGATTGTTGCCGTCAAAGTTCTCAACGAACGATCCCAAGGCAGCTTGGGCGGCATTATGATGGGTATCAACTGGGCTGTCAGCCATGCGAAGCAGAATAACATTACCAATAAAGCTGTCATGAACTTGAGCTTGGGTGCCAAGGGCTCCAATTCCTTGAACGCAGTTGCTACTAATGCCGTTCAAGCGGGTATTTTCCTTTCAGTTGCATCCGGAAATGACAATGTATGCCCAGAAATCAGTCTGAGTTCACATGGTCTTTGAGCTAACATAATTATAGACAAACGCCCAGAGCTACACACCGGCTTCTGCCAAAGGTGTTTGTGCAATCTCTGCTTCCTCCCAAAATGATGCTAAGGCCGGCTTTTCGAACTACGGCTCAATCAGTGAATCTTCCGTGCACTTTTTTACTTCCCTTAGCCCTAGAAGAGAATATATGACCTTTTGCTGGACTTTCTAACCTTCTTCATTAGTTTCTCTATATGCCCCTGGCGACAAGATCGTCTCCCTAAAGCCCGGTGGTTCTACCCAAGTCATGTCCGGAACATCGATGGCCGCCCCTCACGTTGCTGGTGCTGCCGCTGTTTTGATGTCCGTTGAAGGTCTTGAAGTCAGCAAAGTGTGTGACCGCCTCAAGGAATTGGGAAACCCCGCCATTTCGAACCCGGGAGCGGGAACTACCAACAAGCTGCTCTACAATGACAGTGGCGAGTAAGAGTGGTGTAGCTTGGGATCGCTATTCTATGTACATATTTGAACTTATCTGGCATTCATGCATCATGCACATACTTGATAAATGATGCTCCTATCAAACGTCTATTTCAGGTCATATCTCACATCAAAAAAACGATACTTTCGTCCAAGGCTCGGCTTTTCAAAAGTCGCTTTCTGTTTAGCGAAGATACAACAGTAGATACTTTCAACGGAAAGAAGAATAACGTTGTAAATGGTATTTCTGATATATCGCGAGGCTGACATAACTACCTGTTAAGCCTTCTACAGTCCCACTCCTTAGTTAACTACATGGCTCCATGCAGACCCATGCCCAAATTCTGCAACCCTTTCCATGAGTCCATGATCCTTTCGCCTGCCGAACAATGAGAGAAACAAGGCTCTGGAGCCAATGCGGGAATTCCATCCTTGCTCTATACCCTCGTCACTTGTCTAGCTTGAGTTTACCGTGTCGCCTTAAGGCTCAGGCCGAATGGCAAATCAGCCTTGCAAAACACTCCGGCGTTTATTTGTCTTCTTTGTATACAGTAGCATCAGGTAGAAGGCTGCGCGGAACCGTCAATCGATCTTTTTTCTCGACCTCTGGATTCCTGCGGTTCTATACTACTCAAGTGTCTGCAGAACCCCGGGCCGATGCCCAGGGCATCCAGAAGAGCCTGGAGGTCAAGGATCGGCCAAGGGGTTCGGGTTTGTTCCTCGGGCCTTACCAAAAGGTCCAGGATGAAAGTGCCTGCATTTCTCCGTATGTCTATACGATATCGTTACCGGGGAAAAATAGCATCGCAAAGTACATCGATACCCTCCAGGAATGGATGCGTCTCGACTCCGTTCTAGCAGAGGTTATTAAGAGCATCGCAGTGGATCTGGTGACTATATCTCTAATGTGAGCCATCTGGTGGTTACTTGCCGCAGTATTATTGAGTATCTAACAGTTTGCCAGGCTGGATGATATTCAAGATGGGTCAGAGCTTCGACGCGGCTTTCCCGCGGCACATGTTGTATATGGACCTGGCCAGACCATCAATAGCACTACCTATATCATCGCAAAAGCTGCTCGAAAAGTAGAGCAGCTCGCAAACGACAGGAGCCGTATGGTGTTCCTGGGTGAGTGTAACAATAGAATTTTGCAGGGCTTCGGTTTAAGTCTGATAGCTCTTTAGAAGAAATACAGAATCTATGTGCCGGCCAGGGATTGGATCTCTACTGGCGGCATCAAGCGAAATGCCCGTCGATCGAAGAGTACATCTCAATGGTCGATAACAAAACCGGAGGATTTTTCCGCCTGGTAACGCGACTTATGGCAGCGGTATCTAAGGAGCCCATGAAGTCGAGGGATCTTCTTCAGTTGGTAACCCTGATGGGACGATACTACCAAATCCGCGATGATTATCAGAACCTAGTATCCGAGGAGGTAAGAACGCCTTCGATGGCAAATACTGTTCTCTCGCTCTCGTTTCCTCTCTCGGTCTTTCTGAGAGGTTGCATTCAATTTGCTTACTTGCTGTTGTGAAAAATCTCGCAGTATGCCGCTAAGAAAGGATTCTGCGATGATCTATCGGAGGGAAAATTCTCCCTTCCACTTATCCACCTCCTTCAGAACGCCCCATCCCAAGCAGCAGATCGCGCCAGAGATCTCATCTTTCGTCGAGATCAGCGCGCCGAGGACTCAGGGCGTGGTCTTAGCCGAATGTCAAAGAAGTGGGTGCTTGCCGAGATGAAGAAGATTGGTAGTTTGGAGTATGTCTACACTGTGCTAGAGCACATGCATGCAGAAATGTCTGTGCTGTTGAATAGTGTGGAGAACGACATCGGGGAGAATAAAAAGTTGAGGGCGTTTCTGGTACTTCTCAAACTTTGATACCCCTTTGAAGAAATGTGCTCAGTTAAAATATCCCCATTTGATTTTGCTAGATGTTTTCTTTTTAGATTGGGGGCTAGAATTATCGTTTTTTGAAACCAAAATCGAAATTTGACCGTCTCGGATATACCATTTCTTCGGGTAGTTAGATGATAGGTAATGAGTCATATGATCTATAAACTGAAAAATTTCATAGCTCCATCTTTTTTGTAAGCCCAAATATCAAACGCCAAAAAAAGAGATTTGTCACCGCCCACCCGAATACCAGTATGCCGCTTTTTGAATGCAGAGAGGAGAATAGAAGTGCAGAGTTGATAATAATACAGAAATAAAATAGGGAACGTAGTTTGGTAAGAGATAGAAAGTCTTTACAGAACGTCCTTTCTTTCCCAGCCCGTAGGCTTCATAATGGAAGCAGACTTGGTAGGATGTGGCTCTTCTGGATTGTCGTACTTCGCGGCATACGGGTTAGGATCTGCGGTCTGGTTGAGATTGGCTAAAGTGTGATTGACCTCTCTATGCTTTGCCTCATCCGCACGAATGTAATACAGCAAATCAACGATCTTCCGATGGCCCTCTGGCATCTTCCAATACGTAACTGCGATATCGGGAGCATTCATATCTTTCCATCTGGGGAGTCTGCCGGCTTCAAGATCGTTAATGGCATGGGTATATGTTAGAACGGCCTCCTCTTCGAGATATCCGACGAAGCGATGGCAGGTCCTGGGAGAGAAGAGGTAGGAGATGAAGAAAGCGTTGAAGAAGACGCCTTGGGCGCCGAGGACCATGAGGCGCATGAACCAGCCGGGCTCGGCGAGTTTTAGGAAGGAGAGAAGATGCATGCGCTCGTTGTAGGCTTCTTCGAGAAGGGTTTCGATCCTGAGAAGGGCGTTAGCAATTCGAATACCAGGGTAGAAGAAAGATAATTAGGAGGCTTACCATCCAAGATCTCTCTTCATGCGCCGTAAGCTGCGCATGTGGCGAAGCATACCGCCAACCATACCCGGAACCGCAGCAACAGTCTCGAGGAAGATGAATCGGATGATCCATTTCCGCTCGTCCATGGTGAATGGCCTGACTTGCTTCTGTTCCTTGCCTGTAGGCGCATGCTTATAGCCAGTCGCGAGATCCATACCCCATCGCAGGGCGCGGACGGTACCCAAGGCGAGCCAGTCCGACCAATCCTTCTTTTCACGATGGGCAACGACGATATCTCTCATTTCCTTCTCGGTGAATCTGGAGCAAACGTAAGTGTCTGACTCATACTAAGACCCGCCAAGATAACATACACAGGGTGTTCAAAGTGGGATTCAGTCTCGACAACATGCTTCGTTTTTGGTGGAGGGAAGTATTCCTGCAGTTTGCGGGGTGTAGTGGTTGAAAAGTGCCTGGGGGTGTTTGGTTTGCCATAGCAATGCAGTGGTGATGTGGAGGCGGTTCGGAGGCCGATCGATACTATCATCGAGGGGCGCACCGATGTTCTCAGACACGATTGCTGAAACAGCCTCGCGGGCGCTGAGCCGGCCATTAAGGCCTTTAGAGGAACCGCTGTGGTGGTCATTGTGCTGGAAGGGGTGTTTGTGAAGGTTCTCTTTTGAGGGCAATCCTCCAACAGGACGATAAAAAGGGAAAATAGCCACTGGAAAGTGAGTGATTTCAGACGCAATCAGGCGTTGGTCAAACTCCAGGGGCGAATATCGAAATGCGAGGGAGCCACACGGGGCGAGCAGAATTTATAGCAACCCGCCAGCAATGACTTCATCACGACAAGCCTGCGGGCGTTTAGGCCCGGCTGGGCTGGCGCTAAGCCAGGCCGCGGCTCAGGCCCGATCGGGGTGCCGTTGCGAACGCCATTGGGCGGCGCGTCGGGGATCTCGGGCTTCAGCCCTGCTGCGGAACTGCGTCGCAGACATTGACTGACACATAATAAATAGGTCCGTAGTATTCTCGCTCTTTTGCTCTGCGTCCCAGCGACGTTGACGCTCGCCCAGCGCCGCCAGCACTGCCAACCCCGCCAGCCCTGCAGGCCCCGTTGTGCCAATGGGCGCTGCCGCGGTGTGGCTGATGGGCAGCAGGGCGGCGCGCCTGGCACGCCGTAGCCCGTTCACGTGCTGCCGTCGGGCAAACCCGGGACGCGGCAGCCGCGCTGACTCAAACACGAGCGAATTCGCGCACAAGGAGGCAAGCGGAACAAAAATAGTCAGTGGAAGAGGTTGTTGGCAAATCGAACGCAATAACAATAAGTCTAGTTCGTCGGCAGCTGTCTATATTTTATATGCCACAACACATTCACTTGATCAACTGGAGAGGTCTCCTAAAGAACCCTATTTCCAACAAAAGAGCGTGTATATATCCGCAGAAAGAAATCTCCTCATTATTACACCGATTCAACGTCTCACCATATTCACACCTGCAGTTCTCCAGATCCCTAGCACTTCCCATCCAATTTGCGCTTCCATTCTTATATCAAGTTTCTAAGCGATAAGATGTCTAAGTTTGAAAAAGCAACTGGCCTCAGGTACGGTATTTGCCTCTTGTCCGTATTGGCCCCCGGAGAGAGTGTACTGGAGATTGACTGTTGAGCCGGCTCCAATTGGCTGTGGTGAAGGTGCCTCAACAGACAAGGGATCCGTGGTGCCTTTGCCCGCCATCGTGATTCCCACACCGTTGACTGAGACTGTAAAGACAACGGGGAAGTGGCCGAGCTTTGGGTCGAATTTCGTCCATGCTCCCGTATGGCCGTCGCCGTACTTTATATCCCTCACTTGACCGGTGATTTTGCCGGGGTTTCCGGGGGAAACACAGACTCGCGAAAAGGTGCTGAAGTTGTTCTTGCTGCATAGCTCCCATGGCGTGCAGTTCTTCTCTTTGTTAGAATCGTCAGGAACCGGACCATGCCACTTGGGAAGATCAGGCTGCGTTGGGGGGCTAGGCATAGCAACCACAGGCTTTGGGCCATCCTGGGCTACTGGACTTGCTAACGCAGAAGAAGCACTCAACAAGAGAGCGAAAAAGATACCCCGAGACCGCATGTTTGCTAATGGAGGAAATGGCAACAGAAGATATAAATTGGATAACGCTTTGGATTGGAAATAAAGCTCGACTTGAAATGCTGTGTGGTTGATTCTGCAAAAAAGAGGCTTCTGAACAGGGAAGGATGACCTCTTTATACCACTCAGTTGGGGGTGCTCGGATGTGCTTCTAGGAGTGCGCTTTTCCAAGATGAGGAATGGCGAGGCTCCTTCGTGGTTTATCCTGCTACAACTAATAATAGTGACGGTCCTGTGGGAGAGCTGATAGAGACTAAGCAATTTGGCCCGCTCCATTTAGTATTGGGAGACCATTGTTAAGCAAAGCGGGTTCCACATCATTCAAACCCCCAGCAAATCCTTCAATATATGATGAAGCTCGGACAAGAATAATGGCCAGCACATAAGCAATATCTTTTCCGTTGTTAAGCCCCGGATGACGAAATAATGAGCTCCAAGAGCAGTGATGCTTCTTCTTATTCCAATCTTCAGCTCAAGCTGAGTGGCTCTAAGCTAAAATGGCCCATTCTTGTTGGAGATACATTTATTCCGAACGCTCTTTTTTCTTAAAGCTCTAAACATTGAGAATGGCAAGACTAACTTTTGTTTTTGATAATATTTTAGACCATAATCTCTCTACTCCCATATGTAAGTTCCATTCTTCCATTCGTCGATACTCCGTATGGAGGAATAAAAAAGTGTCGATATCTTCCTTCAAACTTTAAGCATCCTAGAGTTTAGAAATCGCGCTGCGCCCTGGTAGGATTCTCTCGACCAGAGAAAAAGCCGCGCTTGCGTTATTTGCCGTGTTTTAGAAGGTTCTACGTGTTAATATGGAGTACCTCTTGTTCCTTTACTCCTATCCATATCCCTAGCCAATTTCCAAGAAATAGGGCGAGCAGTGAAATCCTAATATCCATCCTTCAAGGTCAGGTGGCATCAGTAATTGGGGGTAGATTAGCGTGTGTTATAACCTGCGTTACTATGTAAGTTATGCCAAGGTGCCGTCTAACTTTAGCGGGGCAAGTTATCATACTAGGCCCAATATAGTCTAGTGTATATGAAAAGTCTTGGCATTATGCGCGCCGGAGCTTAGTAACCAGCCAGTGTGCTGTGTAATCAGCTGTGTAATTACTAAGCTCTCTAATTACTAAGCTACCAGCCTGCCTGCGCGTGTACTGTTTTGGCATACGGAGTAGTAATTCTACAGCTCACCGTACGGGGGCCCCATATAACATGAACTCTAACTCATGCCGCCAAGCTGGCTGATAACCGAGTTATACTGAATGGGTTTGTTAGGGGAGCCGCCGTGATAACCGGGTTATCAGGGCTTGGCAAGTTATAACTTCGTAACGCGGGTCGGTGTTACCTATGAGTAGGTGAATGGTGAGCTTGGCAGGCAAACCACAACATCCAAAGTATTAGTTTGGCCGTCCGCGAATATAAAATATACATCCCTATAGGAGACTTATGGGTATGCTTTCTTCTCGTCGTTGCGCTGCCTCTCCTGTGGGATTTTCATGTCAGAGGACTGTTCACAGGGAGTGAGTAAGTCCGTGCTCAGGCCTTGATCTTGTGGTCTGGGCCTTCGCCTCCTTAGTTAACTACCCAGTGAGTAGCCCAATGCACGCAAACCGCCACTAAAACGTCAGGGCATAGAAAACACAGCCAATAATAACCCATGCTTGTTGAGGAGGCCTTTGCAGGGACGTATGTACATACTAATAATGGAAGTACGGAGGGATGGAGGCAGGATTAACCAACATGTCGTAGAACAACACGTCCGCCCGCAAAAGATGGAGGCAAGGAAATATAGGGCTGAAAACCTCCAGGAGCCAATGTAACCAAGGTGTAAGCCAACTTACATAGTAACACAGGTTATAACACACGCTATAGTTATATGAAAGTGGTGATGGTTTGTTTTCATCTGCTACATAATCATTCCTGTACTCCCTAGTCGGATAGAACAACCCGCCCAGAAAACAGCTGCAGCGTTTATCGAACTACCTGGAATCGAGCGTCGCCAGCTTTCGGGCTAATTTCGGAATTCTCCAGCTTCAAGACCTGCGCATGCGGTGGGCCTTGGGCGATATCGACTAGTAGTCGTTGGACCGACTCGTCGTCACCCTGGGCCTCACCCTCAACCTTTCGATGCGTAAGCACGCAATAATGACTCGTTACGGAAATGGTGAGAGGGGGTTTGGGGCTGAGGTAAAGAGGCGATGCAAAGCATTCGGGGCGCACACCTTTCCATCAGTGGTATTTCTGACCCAGCCAGTCAGTCCGTAGCCGTTGGCCTTTTTCTGCGTAAAATCACTGCGTAAGAGCCGTCGATCAGCGGTGGAGCTCGATAGAACAAGGCCCACAGTCGTCGTACCGGAAACATACCCCTGGTTGAAGTCAGCTCGATCCTATCCACGTAAGCCCCAGCTTAAAGCATAGGTATCTTAATTAGGAGCTATGTCGATAGGACAAACTTACCCTGGACCCTCCCATAGACCGTGAACGCGACCTAAACACAGTTGCTTCGAGTTAGCGAGTCTGCCACCATAGGCGACGTGCCGATTCCCAAAGCAAACAACTGCGCCATACACGTTTAGCCATTACGCCTGCCAGCCTGGAGAGGTGCAGCGTGATATAGAAGCCAATTGTTAAGGCTATCTATGTGTTTCCGCGCAGAGTGTACTCCGTGAGAATGTACACTCGTGAGGCTAGCCTTCGAGTGCCCCCGTCTCTGTCAACCTGTCACTGGCGTCAAGTCTTCTTGCGGGGGCGGCGGGAGATGCTGCCGGAACTATTTTGGGCCTGCTGCGCGCTAGGCCCAAGTTGGCGAACGCGACGTGTCCCCTCGCCTCCCCCTTTTAAAGATCGGCGCAGGGATGGAAAATACCTACTCCGTGTGGAGTACGGAGTACTTACAAAATTATATTGCCAGGACGGCGGGTGGCATAGCTACTACTCAAACTATATATATCCCACAGATCTGTGGGGAGTTGCGACGCGCACTACTACTCTAAGGTAGAGTAGGAGTACACAACAGTTCTACATGAGTTACAGAAGCTGCAATAGTGACATTCAAAATACAACCATGCAGGAACAGGACTTCGAGAATAGTACCGCCATCGCCATATACGAACTTCAAAACAATAAACAAATTCCTAGCCTTGAGCAGTTCTCATGGTAATCTTTAGGGGGCCCGTGGCACGATTAGACAATGGCGCGTATTCAAAGTGACCGTTCACGACGGTGAAAGCTAGGCCGTATTAGTGCCTCTTTTTGCCCGCCACGCCTCACAGGATGCTGTTATACAGGTCCTTGAGCTTGAATTTCGAATTCGTGAAGAACTTGAGCTAAAGGATTCCCTTGGGCTGCAGTGTCACATTTGATAATGTGGTCGGATCCCGCTTCTTTGCATTGGCATGGGTTCTGAGCAGCCAGCTGATGAATTTGCAGCGCCGCCTCTGTTGAAATAAAGCATTAGATCAAGTCGCGATATTACACACGTCAATGATTGAAGGTACTAGGCATGCTAGTATGCTCAATTCCTTGTCTGTTCAGGCTGAACCTGACTCACAATCTCAAAGGGTCTTTCAGAAGGAGTAAAGGATTTCACCCAGACATTCCAAAACAAAACTTGTAGAGTTCATGAGGATGTTTTTCCAGAAATCACTAGACAGGACTGCTCTGATCAGATGTCCATTATTTTGGGTGTTTTTAACTTTTTAATCTGAGCTCGATGACGACTATTTCCCCCAACTTTGAGTCTCTAGGATCTTAACATAGCACCAAGTGCTACTTTCTTGGGGGATTGGGAGATCTAGATATATCTCGATGCCCGAAATGGTCAGCAGTGACAAAAATGATGATTCAAGTACTGTCATCCGAAAATGCTGACTTTCAACACAGCTTTCTAACATCAATCATAAGCAAAGGTATGCACCAAAGACTAGCACGGAATGGATAGAGAGTTGCATCTTGCGGACAAGGTAGCAAAGGAAGGGGAAGCGAAGATGAACAAGATCTTTCTGGTCTTTTCGAGATCCGATATACTGCATCTCTGGCAGTTTGCCATAGTCGAAATCCTCTATATAGCCGACATGAGACTCTCGCTCGACATCATGATGCTGACACTCATAAACAGCCATCGCGGGTTCATTAGTCGGGTGTAGCTGTACTCGTAAGAATATGACTTCTTAGTCCCTATCTAGCAGGCCATTGCCACCTACCGATGTCAATGACGCCATCTGGCCCAAGAAGGGTATTCCCGCCCGTTGAAGCCTGTGCTAAGCCACTGTTCTGGTGATAGCACAGACCTCTTCAAACTCGTCGCGATGAACCTAGGAGTGTTACATAGCTCGAGCATCAAGTGCGGTCTCCCCGCCAAACCAAGGACGCCAATTCCGTTTAAAGTGAGCGGGATGCCCACTTTGGCGTACTCCTGAGCGAACAGCCACACCGCGTGCAAAGTATACGTCCCATGGGAATTGCTCACAAGAGTGAAGAGGGTGCAAGCCCAAGAGCTCTTGGGCCTCTACCCGCAATTTTGCGTTTGTTCGGTTTGGGGAGCCGCTTCTCTCTCTTCGAGGTCGAGGCACGTCAGGCTGGCGAGGCTGTTTGTTTCAGGGTGGCTCTAGCGATGGACTGCTCGCACGCCGTTTGCTTTGCAGAGGTTAGTTTACCAGCTCTTGCAGCCAAGCTTTGTGTTGTGCGGCGGGTGGTGCTTGGCTCTCGCGATGGGTATTTAGGGGTCGAGATAGGCGGAGGAGCGCCATAGCCGTTGCAGACGAAGAGGACACCGTTGAAGCATCAACCGGTGGCATCGGGGGAATGAATGATGTTCTTTTATTAGTTAAGTGAATAATCTCCGGCTTGCAGTTGCATTGGCGACGGCCTAATTAAAACAACCAACTAGCTAGTTAAGCAGAATGTCACCATGGCATGCTCACGCTGAAACTCCTCCCCCTTCTCCTGTGACACGTCGGCGTATTCGCACCAACAACGAGAACAACAACGACACGCCCGGCGGCGCCCGGCTCTCGAGTTCCACGGAGCAGAGCAGCAGTCGTGACGAGCCCGCTTCCTCCACACCGCACCAGGCGTGCTCCGGGCAGCTTCAACCACGATGGCGGACAACGTCGAGCCCCCTGTCCGTTCGATTCCCGCTCCGATTTCTATAGTCCCTCGCGACCTCTCGCCGTCGCCGTCGCTCTCGCCCACCCCCGCCATCTCCTCGTGCCCGTCGCCCGACCGCACGTTTTCCACCGGGTCCTCGATCTCGAATTTCTCTGGCGATGGCCGATCGTCGATTTCCACCTCGTCGCGGAGGCGCGGCTACATGCGACCGCAGGGCGCCGTGTTCGCCGAGTCGGCGAAAAACCGCGAGAGCGTGATGAGCCTGGGCAGTATCGCCCACCTACAGTACTACTTTGCGAGAACCGGCCTGCTGGACGGCAAGGGCGGCCAGTTGGCGCGAGCGAAGAAGGCCAGAGGGTCGGATATCCCGAAGTTTATGGTCACGCAGCATGCGCAGTTTGGCGAGGATTTGATCGAGAGCCCCGTCGAGGAGATCAGTGATATTGCCGAGGAGTGGGACGAGTCGGAGCCCCTGATGCTGCCCCCGACCGTCAGCACCTACAGCGTGCGCACGCACCATCTGCCGCCATTGGTAGATATCGAGAAACTCAGAAAGGATTTGCAGTCCGCCCTGGACAAAGCTAGAACCGTCTTGACTGCTACGAAGGACGAGCTGGCGGCTCATACGGCGGCGTCTCCCTCGCGTGATCAGACGCCTGACGCGTTGTCGGATGCCGGGGAGGAAGTTCTGGAGAGACCTGTGCCCCCGAAACCACCGCAAGGATGGCATGAGATTGAAGGCATGCACATCCTTGATATGGTGACCCTTGCTATTCGAGCCGCCAGGGTTTACTACACCTCTCACGAGAATCCGGTACGGCTGGACTCAATCAAGAGCGAGAAGAAGATACGAGAAGAACTACTGAGTGTTTTAGACGTGCTCAAGAAATGGGCGGGGCGAAATTTCTCGGGTGGCCTGAGAAGCGAGGAAAGGGAGACCATGCTTGCATGGATCTCGGGAGTGGAGGTCATGATCGAAGACGAACGGGCGCTGGAGGCCAGTGATACGCAGAGGCGAGCGAGTTGGGCGTGGGCCACGGGCGACTGGTCGGGGCGGGAGCGGGAGAGAGAGCGGATGTTCCTGCAAAGCTTTGAGAAGACCGATGAAACAATGCCCCCCTGGGAGGCGGTTGACAGCAGCAGCGCGCTGCCGACGGCGTTTCTGAGTCGCTGGCAAGACGGGCGCCGCCTGGTGCGGTTGCATAACGCGGCCGTTAGGGCGTCGAAACGGCCGTTTGGGGAGATCCGGACGTTCCACGAGGACGTGCGGAAGCCGTACCGGATGGCGGACAACATTCGCTACTGGGTGAAGGCAGCCGAGATCCGGTGGGAGGTCAAACTCGAGGTCGACGCGTTGGCGGTGGTCAATGGAGACAGCGCGGCGGCCTGGCGGCAGCTCGATGTCGCGCTGCTTGACTGGTGCCAAAGCGTGCGCGGCGAACTGATGCGAGACTGGAGCAGCAACAACAACAACCACCATCACAGCAGCGTGCAAACGGCGCTCGCCACCGCTCTCCCCAACGACGACGATGAGGAGCATGAGCCCGAGCAGTGAGCGGGACTTTGGGCGCACGTCGGCTGCACGGGCGCTGCAGGCGCTGCACATCGGCGGCGCTCATTGGTACACGTCGGCGGGCTGGCGTTTCACTCGACTCTGGAGCTGCGAGACACGCAGTCGGTTGCTGTCTCGTGTGCCTCTGAGTTTGCACATACATAGCGAGCGGCCGACATACATACGGCCATCGGTCTGCAACGGCGTCGCGGTGGTCGGCTGATGGGCGGCGCCCTTGGATTGCAGGGCGGCCGCGCCGTATGGTTGGGCTGGAGACAAAGCAGACATAACTACATATGTAATCCCGTTGCATTTTCTTCTTTTTCTTTCTTCTTCTTTCATTTCTTTATGTTAGGCATGGCGAGCTGGTTGATTCCTCCATACTCATCTACATACATACACACCCAATATAATGCACCAGTAGCCAGATGCTGCGCTGGAGCTTCTTGTATACGCCCACTCCCCGCGACTCCTTCTTCCACGGCCAGGGCATGGCGTGCGCGCGGCGTCCGCTGGCGGCCGCACCGGGCTGCCATGTAGAATTCGCGTTCCCGCGGCCGGTGCGGGTGCTGGACGCGGTGGTCGAGGACCTGCGCGTGGCGGGCTTCAGTGCGCCGCCCAGCAACGGCTATCTCAGCGCGCTCACGGCGTTGCTGCGCGCCTCGCTGTTTGGCCAGCAGCCACCGCCGCCCTCTCCACCGCCGCCGCCGCCGCCCACGCCCGCGATGCCTCCGACGACATCCCCAACCGCAACCTCCACCACCACCACCAACACCAACACCACCACAACCACTGCTTCCTCCTCCCCTGCAGCTTCATCATCACCTCCTCCTCCTTCTTCTCCTCCGCCGCCGCCGCCGCCGCTCGTCGAGACCTCCACCACGCGCACCACCATCTCCGTCAAGCTGATCTCCACTCTGCGCCCGCGCAACACCGCGGACTGTGGCATCCAGGTCTCCATGCCCGCAACCGTGTTCGCGTCTCGCTCCGACTCAAACTCCCCCGTTGCGGCCGCCGCCGCCTTCTCGCCCTCGCGGGCTCCGCAGCAGGATCCTCGAGGATCGCCCGGCCCGGTGGCACACCGCTCCATCTCGTGGTCGAGTGCCACGTCCGTCACGCAGCACACGACGAGCTCGTCTATCGCGACCTCCCCCTTACAACCCGCGCCCGCCGGCCCCGGCCACAAGCCTCCACGCACCTCGCCCGCCTTTCTCCGCCGTCTGTCGCCGAACCTCGCCGCGCGCGTCAAGCTCCTCGACGTCACCGCCCAACCCGCCGCGAACGCAGCCACCAGCAGCAACAGCAGTCGCAGTCGAATAGGCAGGATCCCCGAAGAGCATCTGAAGGAGCTCGACAGCCTCCATCGAGACCTGTCCATCAAGGTTCAGAAGAAAGGAAGAGCCTGGGGCGGTGCTGGTGCGCGGTCGACCACCCAGACCCCGGAGCCGGCCTCCGCCAGCGAGCGAGACGAGGCCGAATGTGTTGAGCCGCGCGAGCCGGATAACCCTGCACCCGGATCCGTGGCTTCAGCGACGCACAGCACACCGCAGGAAATGTCCATAGCCGATGAGAGCCCGCGGGATCGGTCGCAGCGGGCCGGAGACTTTCGTGACTCGCTTTCAATTGTTGCTTCTGTGGAACAGAAGGTCCCAGAACCAGGTCTTCGGAGGAGGGACAGCGATCGGGGCCCAACTCCACCGCCCAAAGACAGTCCGCCCGTTGCTCCTCCTGCCAGCTCCACTGCTACGAACGTCGAATCCTACTTTAATCCTCTTGGACTCCATCGCACCGATTCAATATACTCCCTATCCCGAGCGTCCTTTAGTAATCAGCTCTCGCAACTTACCTCTATCATCCTGCCCCAGCCCGCCACCCTAGAAGCCAGTATCGCCGCGATCCCCACCGCTAGCGCTGCCGTAAAAGCACTCACGCAGGCCGCTGAGCAAATACAAAAATGGATAAACAAGTCTTTGGAAGTATTGGGGGGGCTGGATGCCGACGACGACGTGGAATGGGCAGCCGCTGGCGGCAGGGAAGGGCTGGATGATGTCGACAAAGCAATTACAAAATTTGAAAGCCTGGTCAATGTCTATGTCAAGGCCATTGAGGATGTCCAGCTTCGAAACGATATCGCTGACGTGGGCGCCAACCAACTCAATGGCATTGTTATTCAAATGGAATCAACACTGCAAAATTGGGCAAATGTGCGATCCCTGCTTAGAGGGGTGAAGCAACAGGTGGGGCTGGCCATGGAGTGGGAAGAGCTCTGGAATGCAGTGCTGGGCGACGTAGGCCTGGAGATCGAGAACCTCGCTCGTTTAATCTTTGAAATGGAGGAAAAACGGCATAGGGCCGTGATCTCGGACATGGACAATGACCCGGCACATGGTCTGGATATTAATGAATTGGAAACCATCGTGGAGGAATCTCCGGCGAACGGCAATACCCCATCCAATCCCAACTTCAGTTTTGCTCCTGTCTTTCCGCCGGGAAGCGCTCAGCTGGATCTTCAAACGTCCCAGAGCCCTCAAGACGAAGCCACCCTTCTCGCCCTATTTGCGCGGATGCAGCCGCTTCGGGCCTCGCTTGATTTTCTTCCCATGAGATTGTCGATGTTCCGTGCTCAATCGGAGAACACCTTCCCAAGCGCCTGTGACGAGCTGGATGACCGGAGGCAGCGACTCGAGAGCGGATACAGGAAACTCGAAATGGATGCTGAAGCGCTAAGAAGAGAGCTGGGGGAAGATAGGTGGATCATCGTCTTTAGAAATGCTGGCAAGCAGGCCCAGAAAATGTGCGAATCGGTCGAGCGGAGCGTCAACAAGCTACAAGAAGCTATCCATGGCGGGATCCAACACAGCAACCCTGCAGCATTGGCCAAGAGGGCAGAGAACTTCGAGGCAAAGAAAGAGCATTACGGATCGGCTATTGAGCGGGTGTTTTCGATCATCCAGAAAGGCATCAATGACCGTCTAACTGTCAATGGGGAGGTGATTCGCCTGCTAGCTGATCTTCGCGCACGATACGAGTCTCTCCAGGAAAAGATGAGAGCCATGGATGCAGTATTAGATGAGCTTGCGGCTTCTAGACACCACAATCTGCGAGACTCGGTTTCCACGGTGGTTACGATGGACACACACGCATCACGGAGTGCTTTTGATACGCCCGAAAGTTCACCCGCCTCGTCTGTGATCATGGCGAACGGAGCATCAAGCGCAACGGCCAACGGCTCACGACGCAGCAGCGCCACGGGCAACGCTGCATCAAGGACCCCCTCCTCTAAATACCGGCGTTACTCTGCGCTGCCGCAACCGGTGTCGCCGCCGAGCCAAACCACACGGAGACAGCCCGCGCCACGGTCGATCTCAACGGTCA
Organism: Ophidiomyces ophidiicola; assembly: GCF_022830035.1. Lineage (NCBI taxonomy): Eukaryota > Fungi > Ascomycota > Eurotiomycetes > Onygenales > Onygenaceae > Ophidiomyces > Ophidiomyces ophidiicola. The sequence continues at coordinate 154,375 of NW_026054661.1, forward strand.
CGGCGTCGTTGAAACCTCCCGCTCCCAAGTTCAAGACAATCTGCCCATCGCCCACGCCTCCCGCCCGGCCCGCCTCACGCACATCGGGTCTGATCAACCCGCTCAAACCGCGATGGAACAACAGCGCTAACACCAGCGACCTGGTGATCGGGCACGCCTACGGGCCCTTATCGCCCGGGTCCCCGTCGACAACGCGACGCCTGCCGGTCCCGTCGCGCAGCATCTCGCACCAGCTGGCCCCGCGCAGCCCGCTGAGCCGCGAGTCGTCCGCGTCGCCGCTGCCGGGCCACCGCCCCCACAGCCGCGTCGACCAGCAGCACCACCGCGGGCGCTCGGGCGCGGCGTCTCCGGCTCCGCGAACGTCGTCGTCGTCGCTGATCGATCCGCCGCCGTACAGCAAGCTGCGCAAGCAGTCGCCCGGCACGCCGACGCCGGCCCCGGGGGCGGCGCGCAGCCGGTTGAGCTACATGGGCGGATACAGCAGCAGCGGCGGCGGCGGCGGGGGTTCTCGGGAGAGCTCGACGCCGAGTCGTCCCGGCACGGCGATGGGGCATGCCAGCCGGCGCGTGAGTCTGCTGCCGATGCCCAAGGGGCGGTCGGGACGCGAGAGTGCGGCGGGCGATCGGCCTCCGTGGCGGCACTGAGAGGGAGATTGTGGGTGTTTTAGGGGGGTTTTGGAGAATGAGATTGGGGGGATCAAGTGCGATATTCTATCATTCTTTTGAAATTTCTATTCTTTTCTTTTCTTGACATTTTTGATGTCGAAACCATACTTCCCTCTCTGTGCTAACTACTCATATACTCCCTTTTTTTTTATTCCTCTCTCTTTCTATGTGTGGGTGCGTCTATTTCATTCTACTCTGAGCGGATTTCTTGGTGGATCTTTTTTTATTTCCCACCTTGTGAAAGTACTATATCTTGTCCCCATAGGCATTCGTTATACCGTGTCTCCTTGTGTTTATCAAACTCGATTAGTTCGGAGCTGTCTGGCGTCCAAAGAGCGTTGCTTGGAGTGATTGTTGGTTTTTTTGGGATTCCTGGCATTCGAGACAGCGTAGCTTAGCTTAGCGCAGCTTGGGCGTGCAACGAGTCTTCCCTCATCCCCCTGATTGCAATATCCCCTGGTCCTCCGTATTATTATTATATTATTCTCTTCTTCTTCTTCTTCTTTCCTTCTCGAAACCTGCGCCCGTCCGCGCTAGGCCCAACACGGCTAGTTAGTCCTGCGCGCGCCAACCTCGGCCGTTCTCGCCAGAAAGGGGGCAAAGAAGAGAGGAAGAGACGCAGGCGAAGACGAAGACGAACAAAACCCACCGGTTGCCCGCTTGATGTCATTGCCGGTATTATATACTCGGTGTGTATTACTGTTCCCGTCGCCAGAGGTTCCTACAGCAGCAGCAGCAGCAAGTCAGTTCCTCCCAGCGAGACACCAATCCGTTTCTTCGCCCAACCAACCGCAGGAGTTGTTTTTCGCACCGAGCTGCCGAAAACCGCCTACCTTGGGTAGCTTTGCTTGACTAACTTCCCTCCGGCGTGCCTAACCTACCTCCCTACCTCCCTACCTCCCTACCTCCCTGCAAGCTCCCCCTGAGCCGAACCGCCCAAAAACCGGGCCACATGACGCCGGGCCAAAAGCCTAAATCCGTGCGGCCATTCCCGTTCGGGCTCGCAGCTCCCCGGGCCAAGCCCGCGCCCGCCCCCCCTCTCTCACCTGGCAAGTCCGGGGTACCGCCGGGGCGCAGCAGCGAAGAAGAAGAAGAGCAAGAAAAATAATAATAATAATAATAATAATAATAATAATGAAAAACGTAAGAAGGGGGATGACATTCTGCTGCGCGAGGGAAATTTGCTGAGGGGTTTGTTTTTTTTTTATGACACGGGTTGGGTTTGTTTCGCAAAGCTAGCTACGTCAAAAAAAAAAAAAAAAATTAATAATGATGATGAAATAAAATAAAGAGCTCAAGCTGCTCCGTGTTTCAGGGCTGATGATGATTATTTATTTTGTGTGGCTGAATCTCTCAGCTCCAGCGATGTGTATTAATTATTTCGCAGGGGGCAAGGGGAAGGGAGGGGGAGGAGGCAAAAAAAAAAGCCCAGCTTGTGAAACCGAGACAAATCTCAGGATTTCAAGCTTAGGGGGGACAGCTTTGACACAAGATCGGGCAAATGTAACGTGTTAGTCGAACTAGCTCGGGTTATGTGCATAAGGTGATCTGCAGACGACAAAAAAGAAAAATAACGCGCGAGGGTACTCCGTAGTAGTAGTGACGAGCATGTAGGTATGTATGTATGTATGCATGTATGTACAAGAAGCAGGCGACCAAAAAGACGAACAAGACGCTATATACAGAAGCCGCGCTGGCACAGGGATCAACCCGCCGTCGGCGCGCGCATCACAAAAGGGCGATGGCAACATCCACAGCAGAAAGAGAGAGAGAGAGGGAGAGAGAGAGAGAGAGAGAGAGGAGGGGGGCAGCATCGCAAGAACACGTCAGGCCGAAAAGAACAAGTAACATCGAAAAAAAGGACTCGACCTCATTGGCTCCCTTTTGTGTGTTATTTTTACCCTGGCAAACCGGAAACCGCAGCAACACGAGCATTTCCAAGAAACCAACCGCAAGAAAAAAAAACTCAAAAACACGTAACTCAACTGGAGCTCGGAGCTCCCGATCCCGCCAATATGCGAAGCTGTATGTGCGATGACTGTATGTATATAACTACCCCCCAGGCATCGTGAGTGGGGGGCATTTGCAGGGCATGCGACGCCCGTCTCGTGGCTGTAGACATAAAAAGGAAAACCATTGGATATCGTAAAAAGCGAGCATCAGGCGTGCATGGGTCGTATCAAGATCGGGGGCGATATATATAAAGAAAAAGAAAAAAAGAAAATATGTTAGCTGTTGTATCACCGGAAATCCAGCTGAAAGTGTTTCCACTTGCGGCCGATCACGCCGCAGCTGGGACAGCCCCGCCGCGCGGGCAGATGCAATCGCGTGCCCGTGATGCCATTGTGGCCACTGAGCCCGTTGTTGCCTGGATTGCTGGTCGGGTTGAGAATCGACGGCGGGCTGGCGCCCGTCGCGCCCGGCAGCAGGCTGACACACTCGCGGCACGCGGCGCAGATGCACTCGGTGCAGGCCAGGCAGTCGCGCAGCGGCCACGGCCGCGCGCAGCCGGCGCAGTAGACGTGGACGTCCTTGCCGCTGTGGCTGCTCAGCGGCGTGGGGTTCGACAGCCGGTGGTGGATGCGGTTGCGGATGTGCGGCTGCAGCTGGTGCGGGTGCGACGACGGCGGGTACGCGCTGGTGCCCGGCCGCGGGGGTTGCACGGGGCTAGAGTCGGCGAGCGGTGGCAGCCCGGCGGCCGAGAAGTGGAAGTTCTTGCCGGAAATGGAGGAATTGGAGTCCAGCGACGACTCCACGGACGGGAACGGCTCGAGATCGGTGTCGGGCGGGCCGCCGTGCTCGTAGGGCGGCGGCGTGAGCGCTTTCTGCAGTGGCGACGCTGTATATGATAGGGGGCCGAACTGGCGGTACGACGACTGGGCGGAGGGCAGGCCGGGGGTGGACTGGTAGGCGGGCGGGAGGGAGGAGCGGTGTTTCTGCGTGGAGGGGGCGGAGGTGACGCTGGCGAGCGAGCGGAAGGACGGCGAATGGGGGGCCTGGAGTAGATTAGCTGGCGGAGAGAAGAGAGAGGACTGAGCGGAACGTACCGGGGTGTGGTCGCGGTCGTCGTCGACCTCGGTGGCGGAGGTGGCGGCCTCGATGAGGTCCTCCCAGCGCTTGCCCTGCACCCAGGCGGCGGTCTGCGGCTCGGCGGAGAGGGCCTTGCGGTCGGACAGGCTGTTGCGGCGGGCGAGCTCCTTGGAGCGGGTGCGCTCGTGCTTGCCGCGGCGGGCGGCGGAGAGCGAGCCCTTGCGCGGGCGGGCAAGCTTGTCGCGGCGCTGGATGGGCGGCAGCGTGGACGAGCGGCCGGGCGGCGAGTGGGCAAGGATGGAGGGCAGCAGCTCGCGCGGCGGGCGCGGCGAGAACGCGGGGATGGCGTCCTGCTTGAAGTGGTCGCGCAGCGGCGGCAGCTCGACGGACGAGCGCAGGCGGTCGGCGTCGGAGTCCTGCAGCAGTCAGTACTGGGGAACACATGGATGTAGATGTATAAGATGCGGACGTGCCGGCTCAGAGTCCCAGTCGGGCTGGGCGCGGTGGTGATGGTGCTGCTGCAGCTGGGCGAGGGCCACGGCGGCGGGGAGGAAGTCCTGCTGCGGGAGGGGCGGTGGGCGGTGGCGCGGCGGCTGCGGGTGCTGCGATTGAAGCTGCGGCGGGTGCTGCTGCTGCTGCTGCTGCTGTTGCTGCTGCGGCGGTGGCGGCGGCGCGCGCGGGCGCTGGTCGGGCGGCGTGGACACCATCAACTGGAAGCTCTCCTCGGTGGCGGGCAGCTTGGGGATGTAGTGGCTGGGGTGGGCGCGGCGGATGTGCTCCTGCATGGAGCGGTAGCGCTTCTCCTGCACGACGGCGGGTCAGCCAGACGGCGCATTGAGGGGACAGAGAGGACAGAGAGGGCGCCGTACTCCCAGGCAGCGCTTGCGGCAGTTGGAGCCATCGTTGTTGGTCAGGGGGCACACCACCTCGTTGGCGGCGTCGGCCACGGCGAACGAGCCGGTGAGGGCGCGGGGGGGCATGGTGCAGCCAGCGGGCGGGCGGGCGGCGGGGGGGAGGGCGGGGAGAGGGGGAGAGGGGACCAGAGGAGACGGCGAGAACAATGAAGCGAAGGTGGTGGAGGGAAGGTGAAGGTGAAGATGGCGGATGATGATGATGATGATGATGATGGAGGTGAGTGAGGGAGTTAGTAAGGAGACTAGCGAGAGGGCGGCGGTTAGTCAGGCGAGTGGCTGGACGGTATGGCTGTACGGGCTGCACGGGGACGGCGGGGACGAGAACGGCATGCCATACAGACCCAAACCACATATCAACGCCGGCTAGATACAGAGAGAGAGAAGATATGGAAGAAGACACGAGACACAGAGACAAAACAATCACTTCCCCCCGCTGACCGCCTTGCCCACCTCGTAGCTCGAGATCATGATCGCACACGCCGGCGCCACCTTCAGGCACCGCGCCGCCCACCCGCGGAACAGCCCGGCCAGCCCTTCACTCCGCGCAATGTGCCACAGGAAGCCCACCATCGACAGCCGCGACGCCGGCCCCGTCTGGCGCCGTGTCTTGCCGACATCGAACGGCGTCGTGACCAGGGCCGCTGCTGCACCTGCCGCCGCGCCCGCCGCGAAGCTCTCGCCAAACACCGCCAGCGCGCCGTCCGCCACCGCCGCCTCCGCTCGTCCCGCACGCTGAGCTGCAAACTGCCGCCGCAGCGCCTCGTAGCCGGCCCAATACAAGCCCGAGAAGGGCACGTCGCGCCACAGCGTCAGCGTCAGGCCACGCCACAGCACGCGCGCACCGTGGTCGCGCGCCAGCAGCCGCAGCCCGCGCAGCGTCTCGCGGAAGTGGTCGGCGCCGCCGCCCGCCTGCAGCCGCGTGCGGAACAGCTCGATCGGGCTGATGGCCGACGCCGCCACCACGCGCGCCGTGGCGCCCGCCGCCAGCGCCGCCGCCTGGTCGGGCGCGCCAAACCCGGCCGTGGCCGTTGCGCGCCGGATCGGGCTGCGCGCGTCGTACCGCAGCCAGTCGTAGCCGGCGAAGTAGATGACGTTGGCCGGGATGGCCATGGCCAGCGTCGGGCTGAGCCCGCGCCACAGCGTGCGTGCGCCCTCGTGCCGAGCGATCTTGCGTAGTCCGTCGAGCGTCGACGTGAACGTGCGCCGCTGCGTGCAGTCCGCCGCCAGGCCGCTCATGTTAGTGCTGCGAATGTTGCTCGTATTGCTGCTGCTGCTGCTGCTAATGTTCTTGTTCGTGCTGGGATGGCTGCCGGCCATGCAGAACTGCGCGTTGTCGCCGACCCAGAACACCTCGCGGCAGCACGCCGTCACGCCCAGGTTGGCCGGCAGCGCCTTGAACGACGCCACCGTCTGCGGCACCGCCAGGTGCTGCGACTGCAGCCGCACACGCACCACGTCCAGAGGGGTCACTGGCGAGGAGTCCGTTAGCACCATACCACAGAGAGAGAAAGAGAAAGAGAGAGAGTCACTCACCCAGCAACGACGTCAGGATGCTGCCCGCCGTGGCCGACACCATGCGCTGGCTCGTCGACACCGAGGCCGCCCGTTCACCGCACCCACCACCGCTGCCACTCCCACTCCCACTGGCCGACACTGCATCGTCCGCGCCGGCCGCCGCGTGCTGGGCCTGCTCCGCCTGGTCCGGTCGAGCCGCTCCCGGCGTGCGGCCCGGCATCCAATCTCGGGCGGCGCGCACTCGCTCACGCTCTCGCTCTCGCTGTCTCGCTCGCTGGGTCCGTTGCTCGAGGTCGGTGTGCAACGCCAATGTTTCCGGGTGCGACGATGGTCAGGCCGCGCATCGTCGAAGATATCAAAAAAGAGCGAGCAAGAGAGCGAAGAAGAGAGAAAACGAAATTATGACGGCGGGCGGCGCGCTAGCCGGGTCGGGCGTAGCGCCGGAGATATCGGCGCGGGCGTCCTGGTGCCGCTTTAGCGGCTGACCAATCTACCGCCGAATACGAGAGACGACGACGACGAGAGAAGAGAAGGGAAAAGAGAGACAAAGAGACAAGAAGACAAGAAGACAAGAGAGCGCACTTCGAAGGACCACAAACTAGACACTGCGCACACGCATGGCCCCCACCCCCGATCGCCGCACCGCTGCCGCCTGAGATAACCATGGAGGACAGCGCGGAGCTGGAGTCGTTCCGCCGGCAGTGGCTGGCGGAGGTCTCCGCGCGGGCGGCACCAGCGACGCTGGCGGCCACTGAAGCCGCGGAACCGCCCAAGCCTGCGGGCCAGACGAGCCGTGAGCTCAGCCCCCGCCGGGCGGCGCAACCGCAACCGCAATCGCAAGCCGGCACCACCCAGAAGGCCGAGGCGGTGGCGGAGGAGAAGGAGGAGCCCAGGGAAGCGGGCGGGCCGGGCGGGCTGGCGGCACGGACACAGGCGTTGCGGCTGACGGATCACAATGAGAACGATACTGAGGAGGACGGGTTTGCAGCGGACGCGGGTGTGGCGGCAGTGCCGCGGTCGGCGCTGGAGCACTTCGAGGCGGCGGCGGCGCACGAGGCGCGCGGGCAGCTGGGCGACAGCGTGCGGCTGTACCGGCGGGCGTACCAGGTGAGATAGTATCCTTGATGAAAAATGACCGTGTGCTAACGGCCGCAGCTCGACGCCGGCGTCGACCAGGCATACCGCCAGAAACACTGCCCGCCCGCACCCCCCACCGCATCACCACCACCGGCAGCATCCGCCACATCACCCGCCCTGTCCACTCCCGCGCTGATCGCGTCCTGCGCGGGCGCGCCCATCACGCCGGCGGAGCCCCTTCTGCCGTGCCCGCTGGCGGCGCTGCCGGCAGAGCTGCTGGGCGAGATCCTGGCGCACGCGGCGCTGCGCGACCCGGCCAGCCTGGCGCGCGCGGCGCGGGCGTGTCGGCGGCTGGCGCTGGTGGTGGCTCGTGACCAGCGCGTGTGGCGGCGCGTATGCCAGGGCGGCGCATTCGGACTGGCGGGCATGCACTACGCGTGGGCGTGCGACGTGCACGGCGGTGATGGTGGTGGTGGTGGTGGCCGTCTGGAGTGTCCCCCGCCCCGCGTCGTCCGCTGCCCGCCGCCGCCCGCACGCTCGTGGGCGCAGGCGTTCCGCACGTGCCCGCGCGTGCGCTTCACGGGCGTGTACATCAGCACGGTCAACTACAGCCGGCCAGGCGCGCACGCGCCGACTGCCGCCGCCCGCGCGGCTGCCGTGGCGCCGGTGCACGTGGTCACGTACTTCCGCTACCTGCGCTTCTACGCCGACGGCGCCGTGCTGTCGCTGCTGTCCACCGCCGCGCCCGCCGACGTCGTGCCGCACCTCACCCGCGACGCCGTCCGCGCCGTCAAGTCGCCCCCGCACCATCCCCACCCCCCCGCCCCCGCCTCCGCCGTTGACCCCGCCTCCGCCTCCGCCTCCGCTGTCTCCCCCAACCCGCTCCCGCCCGCCGCCGCCACCGCCCTCAAGTCCGCCCTGCGCGGCCGCTGGCGCCTGGCACCGCCCGACCCGCCCGGCCCCTCCCCCTCCCCCTCCCTCTCCCCCACCACGTCTCCCCCCCCCCACGGCCCGCCCACTACTCCCCCGCACGACCCGCGCGACGTGTTCATCGAGACCGAGGGCGTCGACCCCAAATACACCTACGCGCTGCACCTCTCGCTGCGCTCGACCACCGCCGCCGCCGCCAGCAACACGCGCCTGGTCTGGCGCGGCTTCTGGAGTCACAACCGCCTCACCGACGACTGGGCCGAGTTCGGCCTGCGCAACGACCGCGCTTTTGTCTTTCGCCGCGTGCGCGGCTGGGGCTTGCCGTGAGGTGTACCGGTGGAGAGAGAGAGAGAGAGAGAGAGAGAGTGGTCGGTTGTTGAGAACCGAGGCCCAAGACACATCACTAGCGAGTACGGCCTGCAGCAGGTTTGCGGCCCTGCATATGCTACTTTCTTAACCTTGTCTAGATATCGCATGTCTTAGTATCTACGCATGACAGCTAAACTGTGGCTAGCGAGCCAGTAGGACTCTGTATACTCCGTACTAGCTTCACCATGTCCATACATTTCCGCAGCGTCCTCCGCATGTCTTCTTTTTCTTCAGCCCGGGGTACCCCTCCTCTCTCTCTCACACCGTCATTTTCACACAGCCAACCCCATATCAAGTCCGACACGCAACCCATGCAGGGAATAGAAACTAGCAAAAAAAGGGGGCACAACGCAGACAGATACTCCGTAGATGCTCCCCCACGACTACACAACAAGCTTGTAATTCCCACCGCCCACCATCCGCAGCCGGCCCTGTGCCACCCGCTGCCCCAGAAACTCCTTGAGCTCCTCGCTGCCAAACGGGATCCCGCCCGGCACCACCATCTTCAGCATCATGATGATGCGCCCCAGCGGCATCGCGCCCTGGTTCGTCAGCATCCCCACGATGAACTGCCAGTACACATTCATCTTCGCCTCCGCCTCCGCCGCCCGCGCCGCCTCGGCTTCTGCCGCCGAGCTGACCATCGCCGCGCTACCTGCGCCGCTGTCGGCCGCCTCCTCACCGCCGCCGCCGCCGCCGCCACGATCATGATCATCCTCGTCCGGCAGCCGTTCCAGCACGCCGAACGTGCCCCCCGCCGTTTCGACCAGGATACGCTTGCCAGCCCAGAACAGGCATGCGCTGCGCACCAGCGCCGCCGACGTCTCCAGCTGCGTCGCGAGTGCGCCTATCGACTTCGTGACCGGGGAAGAGCCCGACGAGTCGGGACCACCCTGGAAGGCGTAGATCACGCTGGCCTGCAGCGGCGTCACCTCGTCGCGGAACACCCGGTCCTCCAGGTCCAGCTCCACCGTGACCGTGCCCAGCCCGTTCAGCCAGGTCAGCTTGCGCGACGGCTTCAGCGTTTCGAACCCAGCCGAGTATCGGCCTTGCAGCGCCGCGATCTCGTCGGGCACCCGGAACTTGTCGTCTGGCAGCGATGGCCAGAAGAGCCGGGAAAGGATTTTAGCGTGGATCTCGGGCACGTCGTCGTCGCGGTCGTCCACCAGAGACCGGTCGAGGGAAGACGTATGCTCTTCTCGACACTCCAGCCGCTGGTCCGCGCGAATCACCGTGTCGACGCGCTTGGAATCAACCACGTCCCGCATCATCACGTCGCACGCATGCAGCGACGACTCCCCGAACCGCAGCTTCAGCAGCTCCAAAACAGATATCTCCAGGTCGTAGTCCTTTTTCTTCTGGATCAAGCGATCGCCCAGCACCTGCTGCAGTTCCGTGACAAACACATCCTTGGACTCGAAGAGACTGACCAAGCTGCCGATGATGTCAAAGTGCCGCGACCGCTTGTAGTCCGGCGCGGCATCTGCGGGGTCGGGCGCCCAGTTCATATCGTCCCAGTCTAGTTCACCGCTGTCGTCCGGGAGACTGAGCTGTTGCGCCTTGGAGAGCTCCACAGACAGCTCGCCCAGGCTATCAGGAGCGCTCTCCACCGGCTGCCCGTCGGGGCCGACGGTGTTTGTCAAGAGCCCGCTCACAATAACCTTCACCGTGTCCTCACGTTCTCGAAGATACCTGCGGATTGGACGTGCGACTCGGTCGAGAAGCACGCCTTTAGGGTCGAGCTGCGTGAAGGCGCGGATTATCGATATGTATAGCTGCAAGATATCCACCGTCGACGCGCCGGGGTGGAGAAGCCGGTTCATAAGCGTGGCTGAAAATGAGCTGGTGAGGTAGAAACGTGTAGAAGGGTTTGTTGTGTAATGCTTGAGGTCCTCAATCGCACCGGCACTAGACTCCCATTCAACAATGATTTCAAATAGCTCACTGATCCGGAGTGCCCCTAGTCTAGCGAGGCCGATTTCTTTCCATTTCTCCACGTCGCTGAACGCCACGACCAGATCATCAGGCTCCGTGCTATTCTCATCATCATTACCACCACTATCATCACCTGCGGGCCTGAATATATGCAAGACCTGAACAACCAGCCGCGCGAAGATATTCTCAACCCATTGCTGCAAGTGCTCGATCACGAGAGACCGCGAGTCCCACTCCCCCGCATATGCAGCCGCGACAAACTCCGTGATCAAATTATTCATCACTTCGGCAAACACCTTCTGGGCCCTGTTCCCGCCCAGCCCAACTTCCTGCACGCCCTGCAGCACGCCGAGGAGCCTCTCGCGTGCCGCCGTGACCCGTGGGCTGTCGTATTCCTGCATGAGGCTCGCTCGACGCGCCGCCGATGGCTCGTGCTTCCAGTCCTTGTAGAAGACCGAATTGCACTGGTCGACATCCATTCCGTCCGTGACAGCCTGGCAGTCGGTCGTGGCAGAATTGTCATTGTGGATTGCCAGGATAATCAGGCTCTCAGTGGCCAGTTCTTCGGCTAGTAGGTAGGAGAAGTCGGCATGCGGTATGGAGTATATTGTAATCGAGGCCAAACACTGCTGGACCTTGGAGAAGGCGGCGCTGCGCGCGGTAGAATTCAACGCGGGGAGAACGTGATTGACAAAGGGCGCATAATACACGCTGTGCGCGAGCCTCAGAAATCGGATAATCCGCGGCAGCACGCCTTCCTGGCCTCTCCTCTTCAGCTCCTGCAAAAAACCTCCACGTTAGAAACAAACAAACATCAATCGAACGAACAAAAACAGAGACAGCCCACCGACCTCCACCATCGCATCCCGAAAATTCGCCAGAAAATGCCTTCGAATCTCATTCATATACCACTCCAGCAACCGCTCCTCCCCCAACGCCGTCCCAACCACACACACCAGCGCCTCGCGCGCCAGCAGCGCCCGCCCGCGCTTCTGGCCGCCCGACCACCACCACCGCCGCCGCAGGCTCTCGTCGTCAGCAGCGTCCACCCGCCCGTCGAAAACAAGCCGGTCGTCGGCAAACGACAGGAACCGCGTCGCCGTGCGCCACGCGTCCGCCAACTTCGCGGCTTCTTGCTGCTGTTGCTGCTGTAACAGCGTCCGTTCGGCGTCCGATGATGGCGACGGCGACGATGGAGAAGGAGGAGCTAGCGGGGCGCGGGGGGATTGCATGATGGCGCGGAGCGGGGTGGCGAGGATATTGGCGCCATTCTCGTCACTGCTGCCGCTGGTGGTAGTAGTGCTTGAGGCATCATTATGTAGAGTGGGTGATAGCGAGGAGAACGAGAAGGTGGAGGAGCACAGCGGCGAGGGCGGGAAGACGGAGTCGAACACGCGCTTGCGACCTATGGCGAGCGGGGGGTTGGGGAACATTGCGACGGATGCATTATTGTTGAAAGAGCAGAGCAGAGTGGTGGGCGACGTTGAGGTTGACGCCGTTGCTCATCCCCCCTTCATGCGGCGCTTTGAGGTGTGTCGTTGGTCGTCGTTGCGCTTCGGCGACGATGACGCGCGGTCACGTGATCGTCTAGCTTGGCGCTATACTGCGAGGTCCATATCTACAGCCTGGATATACGGCGAGACAAGGCGCGAAAAGGGAGTGTCTCCATGACGGCCAGTTTTGTCGGCTTGTTGAAATAGCTCTATTCCTGACCCCGCGATCGTAGCCGGGGTATGTATGTGTATGTATGTATGTATGCGTGGCTACAACCTGCGAGAATGGGGGGCCCGTGTATGAGACGGCCCGTATCGCCTGTTTAGATAGATGCCAAAAAAAAATAAAAATATGAAAGAAAGCTCGCAATGTATGGATGGATGCAAATGCTTCAAATGCCAGTCAGAAAAAAAAAAAAACCAAAAAATAAAATATGGTTTCCGCTAAATCAATGAGCTCCTCCTTCCACTTTCTCCCACTCGCTGTCCGTACTGGCCGTACTGGCGTAGCCCGAGCTGCTATCCTGGTGCGGGGCGTGCCGCTGGCGCACCTTGGCCTCGCTGCTGCTGTTGTTGCTGCTGGCAGCGGCTGTCGAGCCCGGCAGCTGGTTCGGTGCAGACGGCGTGGAGTCTCGCTTGACCAGCGGCGCGGGCGCTTTCCGAGACGCAGGCACGCTGCTGGCAAACAGCGAGGTGGCGCCAGGGGTGGTGGTGGTGGCAGCGGTGGACAAGGTGGCATCCTTCTCGTTCGCTAGAAGCTCCGTCTCGGTGTCACTGTCGGAGGTAGTATCGATGATAGCGCCCGGAGGTCGCATCGTCATATGTTGTCTGGCCGGCGTGTTAGCGGCGGCAGCATCGGCATGGACACCAGCAGGCGACGCGGTTCCTTTGTTCCTCTGCAGCGCTTCCTTCCTCTTGACGGCCTCGAGCTCGGCAGCAAACCAGTTAATCGACCACCACAGAGCGGCGCATAGTCCCGAGAGGACGATGAAGTGGATACTATGGGTGGCATACAGTAGCGCGAGCAGCAGGACCTGTAGGGCGGCGAAAGTGGCATTCGTCGCGAGGAGGAGCGCCGGTGTGGTGCCCGGGGTGAAGATGCTGGACCACAGATCCGTGAGGAAGGAAGCCATGGGCGCGTGGAGCCGCGGTAATCGTCAGGGCAAGATCCTCGCGCAACGGAAAAAAAAAAAAAAAAGGCAGGGTAGGATTGTGTTAGAGGTACTCCGTAGTTACAGGGTTGCCGATCGGATGGCGAGGCGACGTGGGCAAACAAAGAACCGGAGGCGCCAGAAGCGAGTAGAATGATGTTTCCTTTACGAACAGCGTTCACTCGGGGATTATGATCTGCGCGTTCGTGCGATCGGAGAGGGCCGGCCAGGGGGGACTGTTGATTGATGATGGTGATGAAGATGGGGGGTAGAGAGGGGTCAGGTGCAGCAACAGGAGCCTCGCATGGCACGCCAGCGTGTTGATCGCGGGCTAGCTGGAGCAAAGCACGACGGGAAACAGATAGAGGACAGAAGAAGGCCAACGCCGTCCAAGCAGAGAGAGTGCGCAGCGCAGAACAACAGCCGCGGCGTAGCTATACACAGCGACAGCGATGGGCCGACGGGTTTGCGCGCTTTCGTTGCCCAGCAGCCACCGAGCGACGTCACGCGTTGCGTCTGACAAAGCAGATCACGTGGATATAAGGTCACGTGATCTTAATGTTACATAAGCAAGGCGCATCTCTTGGATTCGGGATGGATCGAGGGATTTGACGACAGGGTTGAAAGGATGGCAAACGAAACGGGCGCGAACCACGAGGGTGGTGGCAGCGGAGGGCAGCCGAGTTCCGTGGTTCCTGCAGCCGGTGGGATGAACCACCAGCGCGATCTGCCCTTCTCTCGCTCGCCAGGGCGCCAATGGGCGCGAATTGCGCGGGCAGGGGGGCCATGACATCGCGCATCGCGTTTGAGTGCAGCGGCGGCGGGCGGGCGCATCCCTCGCGGTAGGGCTGGTAGTTAGTTAGTTGAGGCGAGAGTGTGTGTGTGAGGGCGTGTGGTGAGCAATGCCGATCCTCGCAATCAATAAATTATTATATTGCGCGCTGACGTGAGTTGGGCTGGCCCGCCAGTTCACATGCGCGCGGTGGGCCACGGCGACGGCGCAGGGGAAGCACGGCTGGCTTGGCCGGCGGGTAGCCCGCGTGGTGAATACCAGTAATAATAAGTAGTATAGAGCAGGAAAAAAAGAAAAAGAGAAGGACGGCGAAGTACGAGCGTTGACATGTCCTGTGGCAGGCAGGCAGGCAAACCTTACCCCGATCAAGCACCGGCAGGGCAGCGCCCAGGCTGCCGCGCGCGATCCTTCGGCGGGCTAAAAATACGGCGAGCCGGTGGACGCGCGCCGTGACGTACGCAGGCGCCCACCGCGCGAATGAGGCGGGACCCCTGGCTAGCCAACCCTCGCCAAAGGGCCCCCCTAACCACCCCTAACCCCCCCCCCTAAACCACCCCCCGGGCTGCCACCAACGGCCGCGCTCGTCGCCCGTCCGCCCCCGGGCTCCCGCCCCCCCCCCCCCAAGTATCCCCCCAAGCCCTCCCTCCCCCTCCCCTCCGCCCCGAGACAGACATTGCGATCTTCGCTCCCAAGTTCCCCCTCCCAAGCCCTCGCGCGCACCGGCCACCGCTGCGCCCGCCCGCACGCCCCCCCCCCCCCCCCCCAAAATGGCCTGCTGTCGTCTTATCGCACCGCCCGTCTATGCTGCTATGGGCACTGCGGGACCACTCACATTACTTCTCCATACTTTCTCTCTTTCACCCTGGGACCCGGGAACCACTCTCTCATTTCCCCCACCCGCCAGACTCTATTTTTAAGGCGATCGCCGGTCTTTCTGGAAGCTTTGCCCCAGGGCTCCATTCTCGCGGAGAAAACTCGCTGCTGCTGCTGTGCCTGTCTATCCGTCTTGTCTTACGCGGTGGTGGCTGGCAGCTAGTTAGTAGTAGTTAGTTAACTAGCCAGCAGCTCATCTGGCCCCCGCTTCTCTCCGCCCGCCCCTCACCGCGTCGTCCCATCTGGCGGTGTCTCGCCTGATCGCCTGCCAAACATCAAAAAAAGGGGTGTAATTTCCGGGCCCCGCCGGCATGAAAAACACCAAAAAATAAAAAAAGGAGACAGAAGTGGAAAAAAACAAAAGAGGTTCCCGCCAGGATGGCGTGCCCAGTCCTCCTAACGTGGGAGTTAGGAACTTATCCAGTGTTCTGGTTCTATGACACGATGGCATATGTAGTAGAGAGAGATAAACTAGACAACCGGGCTCGCTACCAAACACCTGCCTGCAGCGCAGTCTGTTTGGAAACCAACCTCCCCCAGCAACCGTCAATGCAAAAAAACAAGGACTGGCCAGCCAAACATGATTTGGAATTTCTCCCGCCCAGTCCGGACGAGAGAGTAAACAACACACCACACACCGGGCATGAGAACACCCTGGGGAAAGCAATGCTGAGCTATGCGAGGGTGAAACCAGACGCACGTTGGCACACCGATGGTGTGACCCGGCGGGAACCCCAAGCAAGGCCCACGCCCACACACACACCACTGCTGCTGCTGCTGCTACTTGCTTGCTCGCCGGCCTTATCGCGGCCCCCCCCCCCCCTCACTCCCCTCCTTCCCTTCCACCGGGCCTGCGGTGGTCCGCGTCACAATCGAGATGTAGTTCGTACTCAGTAGTGGTGTACAAAGGTGAAGCGGACTGATCACGCCAGGACTAGTTACTAGTGAGGCCGAGAAATGACAGGGGGGAGAGAGATAGTCAGTTAAGAAGTCTAATAAGAAAAAAAAAGAGAGTTGTGTTTCAGTTTTCCAGTTGGAAATTTTCAATGCGAGGTAAAACAAATGATGCCCGGGACAACCACAGGCTTTTGCCTTTTTCACGTAATATACTTTGCTGGTTGAAGACTACTAGTTTAACGCTCGCCCTAGGGCCTCTGGCTCCCAAAAAAACTTGGCCTCGTAAGAACTCTGCATTAGATCTATTTCGTTATAAACTCTAGGAGACTGGGTGTGCCTGTGCGGCGCCGCGCCTCTTTCGCCGGAACTCGGTCTATCTTGCTAGCAGCCAAAAAAAGGACAAAAAAAAAAGAAAAGGACAAAAACACACACATACAAGAGCGGTCACTGGCAGTCCACATCAGATCAGTTCCAGTAGAAAAGGTTCATATAACACACTTCCCAGAAAAGTAATATAAAAAAAAAAAAAAAAAACAAAAAACACCCAGGATCCAAAGACGTGTAGCAAAATATTCAAACCTAGCCGCCCCCCCCCCCCCCCCCCCCCCCCCCCCCCCCCCCCCCCCCCCCCCCCCCCCCCCCCCCCCCCCCCCC